>NC_041814.1:31404173-31704173 GCF_900964775.1 Scleropages formosus | reverse complement strand
CACTGTTGACCAACTGCTCCCATAAATATGTGCAACGTGCCTTATGTTGTTACTGAACATGAACACTCAGGCACAGAAACACCAGCGTATGACACTGTGGAAGCGAGTGGAATGAAGGCGCTTCCATGCACACTTGAAGCGGTTTGCTGCTCTTTCCTGCCATCGGCCAGGTGACCAGCTTGTATTTGTACTGAGACAGACAGAAAGAAAAAGCAAAGGAAGTTAAGAAAATGCTATTAAACATGAACAAACAAACTAGAAGATGTTTGTATCCTCAAAACATTCGTAACGCAAACACTCGTAACACGAGAAGCCGCTGCACCGACACATCAGGAGCCAATTAAACTGGTGGCAACCGGGACCTTCGTGGAAAGTCCTCTCACTAAATGAATGCTGACATCAGCCTTGGAGACGTGTCGCTGAAGAAATACGGCATTGTAGTGTCCCCTGGGCACCGCCCACGGAAACGCCCTGTCTACCCGTCTGGCATTCGGCCCGTCATCGGCCCGCAAAGCCACATGAAAGCGAAAGAGCCGCTTCGCAGCCAGAGGCAGGGAAACACTGCTAATATCCCTGTGTGTCGTGAATCGCTGGCGCTGTTGACGGGTGGAGTTAGCGACTGTCTGACGTGGGATGGAACAACATGTTTGTGTGTGTCTTTGATTAGGGTTAGGCTTAGTAGCTCTAGTCTGTGTGTGTGTGTGTGTGTGTGTGTGTGTGCATGTGTGTGCATGCTGTTTGGACTATTTTTTTCCAAACTCATTTTTTTCATCATAAGTGCCTTACAGTCCATTTTACAGATGAATTATTAGGTTGTATCCCTTGTTCAAGGGTATTACACCACGGCAACTTTTGAGAATGATAACCCCCCACCAATTAGACTATCCAGGTTATATTTCTATCTGCATGTTGAGTTGCTTCCATTCAAAAACATCTTTAACAACATGAAGAAGTGAAGTTCTGAAAAATGGGTCTAGAACATATTTTGGAGCCCAAGTGCTGTAGTAGGTCTCTGGGTGACTGAAGGTATGAGGGGGGGGGGGGGGGGGGGGTTGGATGTGCTGTGTGGAGGAGGAAGCTTCTGCCTTTGAAGCGCACACCACTTCCGTCTATCTCTGGGGTGAAGAGTATAGCGGAGGAAGGACAGGACCACCACACTAAGTTCTGGGTTGTTTAATCTCGCTGCTGCCAGGTTCTACCTAGAGCTGCTGCCTTTTCAGTGGTGCCCAATAAGTGGCCAAGTGGCTTGATGTAGCTGCTGTATGGATGAAACAATCCAGCAACAGCTAAAGAGGGATTGAGGATTGACTCCTTTGAGCTCCTTGCCGTTGTGAAAAATGATCTCTAAAGAGAATGGACTGCACTCAGGAAGCAAGAGATGAAGTCTTGGAACTTGACAAATTCAGTGATGCAGCGACTGAATTACCACGTTGCGCTTTGGTCCCGTTGTAGGCCCCCGCTAAGATGCACGAGGGAAGCTGGTGGCAAAAGGGATAAGAAACTGGACACCATGGAATCTGATGTGTTGCCCTGCTTACGGCTGTATAAAAAAATGTAAGGTGTCACGTTATTTTAAACCGTCCTGGACAGAGACTCCTGAATTAAGGCAGTCAAGCTGTTTATTCTCAATTTAACATAACTCTTGTCAGCTGATAACATCAGAGACTGCTGAATGTCTCTCAACATTTAAGAAGGGTTTCGAAACAAATCTCTTTTGGACCCACTTCTTCTCAGATCTCCTATGTGCGTGACAAAGGGGTACTATGTTATCTGTTTAATATTTTTAAAAAATATTAATTTAATTCAGCATAAATTATTAATTCAATAATTTTAAAAAACTATGCAGCAACTTGTGTAATGTATACTGGTTTATACGGTGGTATGTGAAATATTAACTGTATTTAAGAATTATCTCTCTGCATCCAGATCTCCCTTTCTGTTGCACTTTTGTATTTTTCTCTGACATTTATGTCACTTTGGTGAAAAGTGTCAGTGAACTGTAAAAGTAAATAAGCTCCATCGTTATTATGCTGTGCATAGAAAAGTGTCCACAATTTGAGTCTGCTTTGTGTGTCCACATACTCGAACCCATTCAGGCAGCGGTCAGTAAATCGTGTCACACACAGTCCCTCTGATCAAAGCGTGAATGGAAGTCAGTCATAACCAAAGACTCCGTGAGTTCTGACAGGTGACCTATAGGGTCATAGACCTGACTATTTGCACACCTGCTGTATTTAAAAGGCAGCTTTTTAACTGCCTATAACTAGAATCAGCTACATCACAGACAGGGTTGTCCCAAACATCATCTTCCTGATGCAAAAGCTGTCACAGGTATGATTTCTTAAACTGTGCCTAGAGACGCCTGGACACCATCGTGATGTGGGGATGTAGGTTCTTCTACAAGAATTTATATCCTCGTGGGACTATATTTTTAGCACTGCAGAAATTTTCTAATAGAATAAAATGGAATAGAATATACTTTATTGTCCCATTTCTAGGAAATTTGTCTTGGACAACCATGACACGGAAAGTGCACAACACGGGACTCACATAAAAGAATACATACATACTGAATTGCTTGCCCCATTCAGGGTCACGGGGAGCCAGAGCCTAACCTGGCAGCACAGGGCATAAGGCTGGAGGGGGAGGGGGGACACCCAGGACAGGACACCAGTCTGTCACAAGGCATCCCAAGCAGGACTCAAACCCCAGACCCACTGGAGAGCAGGACCCAGTCCAACCCACTGCACCCCCCCAACCATAACACACACACACACACACACACACACACACACACACTTTCTGAACCACTCATCCCATACAGGGTTGCAGGGAACCAGAGCCTAACCCAGCAACTGAGGGCGTAAGGCCAGAAGGGGAGGGGACACACCCAGGATGGGATGCTAGTCCATCGCAAGGCACCCCAAGCAGGACTTGAACCCCAGACCCACTGGAGAGCAGGACTCAGTCCAACCCACTGCACCACAGCACCACCCCAACCATAACATTCACACACACACACACACACACACACACACACACACACACACACACACACACACACACACACACACACACACACACACACACACACACACACACACAACCGCTTGTCCCTTACGGGGTCACGGGGAACCGGAGCCTACCCGGCAACACAGGGCGTAAGGCCGGAGGGGGAAGGGGACACACCCAGGACGGGACGCCAGTCCGCCGCAAGGCACCCCAAGCGGGACTTGAACCCCAGACCCACCGGAGAGCAGGACTGCGGTCCAACCCACTACGCCACCGCACCCCCCCATAACATTCAATTAATAAGAAATAAAACAACAGTCAAAATATATTAAAAACCTACTAAAAACCAGTCTAAAATCTGTTTTGGAATTCTTTATTCAATAATTTAACCGCAGTTGGCACAAAAGAATTTTTATAATGATTTGATTTACACATCAAAATCCTAAATCATCTCCCTGAGGGTAACAAGTTAAAGTTCTCATGTAGAATATGTGTGTCATCGGCAGCAATTTTTTTAGCTTGTTTTAAAAGAGATACCTCGTACAACTCCTTTGTGGGTCGTTTCTCTTCCCACCCTATAATTTTTAGAGCAGTATGTACTAGTCGTGCAAGTTTCGATTTTGATTGGACGGTCAAGTTTCCATACCATGCTGTAATACCATATCTTATCAAGCTCTCAAAAACAGACTGATTAAACAAACACACTGATAAAGCAATATTGACTACTGACTAATATTTTTGAAATTACGGTCTTGACATATACATTTCTACTATGTATCATAGAATATATATTTTATCGGAATAATTAAAAAAACCACTTCTAAAAAAGCGTCATATGAAATCATGACCGAGGTGGTTAGATCACATACTAGCCACTGATGCGGGAAACATCCCTATGCACAAGACAGGGTAAGAGCGGACATTTTGGTATTACCCTGGTATATCTGGGAATTAGAGTCAATGAGCAAATGTTGTTCTGGGACTAGGGGAGTTTATCCACCAGGTGAGATAACATACCACAAATGGTCTGCAGACAACGTAGCACCAAGAGGAGGGGGAGAAGCAGACTTTGGGAATTGTTGTGGGTCGAACAAGTTGGTGGAAGTACTGTTCGGCCTTGTTGGTGCCCCTTTGTTGTTGCTTTTCAAAGTAAATTGTGCCTGATTGTACCCCCCCAGCCATAAATGCATCTGAAAATGTATTTTTTTCCCTTCTGTTGAGTGTTCTTCAGTGGTGCGCTCCTACCATGCTGGGTGAGTTTCAAATGCAACTCCCCAGTGTGGGGTAATTTAGTCCCCTGTCGTTGGCCCTGAACTGAGGCAGGTGATTAACGGGCTCTGACAATGGCTGCTTAGAAGGGACATGTTTGTTTGGGAACCCTTAATAAGACCTCAGCGGTCTCCGTACCACCCAAGGTACCACATACTCTAATTGTTGAAATAAGAAATAGCCCATCATTAGAACAAATTGCCACCATTAAATGTATTAAACGGACAAATGAATTTGCTGAGGGTATGGAGCCGCACTTGACCAAAAGCACAAGTGCCTGAATAAACAGGCCAGCAGGTTTCTTTCTTTCCCTCCTTTTTTTTCTTCTCTGTTTTATTTATTATTTTTTCGAATCCCCACTGTGACTATGATCGAGATTGCTACCACCTGGCACTCGCCGTGCCCTCTCTATCCAAAACATTTTAATCATGGATGAAATTCATTTATACGTCCCAATAATTGTCCCTAATTGTTTCTTTGAAGGAGAGCAAAAGCATCAGCATCTGGCAGACAGATGCCTGCTGCCGCTGTGCCCAGCGTGAAACAGCAGGTCTAATCCACTCTCTAATGCCTTTGAGCCAGATTGAGGGTCCATCCTCACCGTGGCTTTGGAGCTGGAAAGCACAACGTTCCAGGGTATCAAATTTGTTGTAATTGTGTTAAGTTTAACCGTCAGATTTTCTTCCTAACACCTGAGACCTGTAACAGAGATGTGTCAGGGCATAAGGTGATGTAGTGGTCAGAACTGTTGCTTTCTAATAGCAGGATGTGGGTTCAAATCCTAGCTCCTGCTGTATTACCCTTGATCAAGGGTACTACCCTAATTACTGCAGTAAACAGTTGCCAGTTGTATAAATGAGCAAATTATTCCAAGTGCTGTAGTGTACAAACCTAACCTTGCAATTCACCTTGGAGAAAGGTGTCAAATGAATGTATAAATACTGTAGTAAATAATTTGTAGGATTTTGACATGAAACCCTGACCGACACCAGAGTGTGTATGTTCTGATCATATACTCCATATGGGGAGCCAGTTTCTTGCAGACACAGAGTAACCAAGACATATAATGCACTGGGGGTTCTGATGAACTGTCACGTCTGGAGATTATGTTTAATTAAGTGGACATGCACTTGTGCCGCTGTGCATTCAGATGTGGACTAAAAGGACGATTTTCTCAAAAGCAGAGCGAATATACGGTATATATATTTGTGCACCATGCAAAGAAAGAAAGTGGCGAAGTGAGACGAAGAACAGGGAGCGAACACAGACGCATTGAGTGTCTCGTAAGGGAAACTGACAGAGCACACAGAAACGTGACTTAGACTGGGCAGAGACGCAGGACTGGGACAAGAGCACGGAGGACAGCCGCAGACAGGACTGGAGCTTCGGACTGGAACACAAATGCACTGTGAAGAAGACTTTAGAAGCATGTGAGCGGACATGGAACGAAAATCACTAAGCGATCAGCAGGAAATGCAGTAAAGAGCTGATCAAAAGCTCACAACTAGATGTTTGTGCTGCACTTCTTTTACAGCGTTGGGGATTTGGTGTTCCTTGGCTTTAGGTGTCCTCAATGTAGCTGAGTGGCTCCGGAGGAAACGCCCACCACCTTCATCCCTATTCTGATCCTCAGGGATGAAAAGAGTAGAAATGTAAAAATTACTATTGCGATCATGACTTTTGAAGGCTGAAAGCTGGTAACTTAATGTCGACAAGAGATGCAACTCACACCCAGGTGTTTGCCTCATGAACAAGTCATCAGACCACCTAGGCCACTTCTGACAAGCAGAAACTCATCCTTTTGGGCCACAGCTTCTTAGGAAGACTTTGAAATTCTTGCAGAAATGTGATCTCACTAGTTTTAACAGCAACAGCAACAATACCATTATTGCTTGTAGACTGGTTTAGAAGTCTTATTTAATCCAGAATTCCAAGGAGGGGTGGGGGCACTAGCCCTTGGACCCCCACAGGTTTTTTTTTCCCTCAATTTTCAGTTGGGAGTTTTTGTTCCTTTCCTCCGTGCCCTGTAAACACACTTATGGCTCTATGAAAGTATTATATCATAATAGTCATTAGTCAGCTGTCTCCTTTGTTTTTTTATCTTGATGTATTTGTTTTTCTGGCTTTATACCTGCGTTAAAGTGCTCTGTGTCACTGCGTGAGAAGACCTCTATAAAAATACATTGAATTGAATTGAATTGAATTGAATTGAATTGAATTGAATATTACAGGGGGTGCGGTGGCGCAGTGGGTTGGACCGCAGTCCTACTCTCCGGTGGGTCTGGGGTTCGAGTCCCGCTTGGGGTGCCTTGTGACGGACTGGCGTCCCGTCCTGGGTGCGTCCCCTTCCCCCTCTGGCTTTACGCCCTGTGTTACCGGGTAAGCTCCGGTTCCCCGTGACCCCGTAAGGGACGAGCGGTTCTGAAAATGTGTGTGTGTGTGTGTGTGAATATTACAGGTAATATGACCCTGCTGGCCTTTCTGCACTATTCACTGAAGCAGGGTTTCCTACACCCAGTCCTGGTTGAACCGCTACGTTACAAGGTTTTCCTACTTAAAAAAATCAGAAATAATTAGCATTAAATAATGAAATTGAAACAAAATAATAAATTTGCAATATATTGTGCTGCTTTAATATATTACTTCTGTGTAAGTACCTTGATGAAGAACATTACAGCAAGAGGTGTTATTCACACCCAGGACCTTCAAAGTTTTTAGTAAGACGCTTTTTTTTTTAGTACAGGGGGTGCGGTGGTGCAGTGGGTTGAACTACAGTTCTCCTCTCCAGTGGGTCTGGGGTTTGAGTCCTGCTTGGGGTGCCTTGTGATGGACTGGCATCCCGTCCTGGGTGTGTCCCCTCCCCCTCTGGCCTTACGCCCTGTATTACTGGGTAGGCTCTGGTTCCCTGCGACCCCCATAGGGGACAAGTGGTTCTGACAGTGTGCGCGTGCGCCTTTTTAGTACTTCAAATAGTATCAGTCATTTAAATAAAACCCTGATTATGCATCTGCTCTCAAGTCAGTTTTTGTTCACTTCATTAAGAGAGATTTAATTTTTCTCATGAATTTAATGTAAAGCTTCACAAATGATCTCATAAATGTATTAGTACCAATAATGTCAGTACCAATAATTGTCATTAAAGTGATGATACCACTTTATCATCACTTTAATGACAATTCCATGTAACATGACAGAAAACTAGCTACACTTCAGTTATTGTGTTGAACGCAATGTCAGCTGTAAAGTGTCTGAGTAGCTTCTTCCGGACACCAAATCTCAGCGCTCAGCAGGAACTGAAACCTGGAAATGGGTGATCCACTGGAAGAGGGCTGGGAAGCGCAGAACATACTGTACACTAACTGTACGCCAGCGCTCGAGCATCGTCACTTCACGCTGCTCTTCATTTCGGACCTGAACACGTATAACTGAACGCTGAAAGTTTGTCTGAAATGCTGAAAGTCGATACCGACTCTTGGGACCCACATGGCTGGAGTCTCCAGAATGTTCTGTCAACAAGCCTGTAATTACTGGGTATTTGTAATATTATTAATGTAGCGGATGCACAGATGCTAGTGGGCTTCTGTGATGTTAACGCACGTACACCAAATAAAACAGTTTGCAGACGCTCTGAATACACAACGCTTGCTGTCAGAAAGAAGCGGGGAGGGTCACAGACTCATCGGGAAGATCACAAACGCTACGGTGCAGGACGGATGTGCGGGGCTTTGTCTTCAACGGAAAACCCTTTCAGCGGGACGGCGGAAGAGAGGGATTTGCGCCACGACCGAAGGCATTGTGTGGCTGCAGGGTCCCAGGTGTGCTGTCAGGTGAGTCTCACCTGTTTTCGCACCTCTTTGCACAGCTGTGTACACCTGGTACATCCTGCATGGGCAGCGAGGCAACGCATGCAGCAGTCTTCTCGTCGCAGCACGAACGGGAACCCTCGTCGTGAACGAAGACCTTTGCCGTCTTCCCACGATACAACGGCCGCTCTCCGGTGAAGCTCCATGGAAATAAACGGCGGTGCTTCTGCATTACGGCAACGGTGCGTAAGTGGAAAGTGTCCGCTGGGAGCTAACTCCTCACACGAGGCTGACTCAACATTGAGCCACTTCCAGAAGAACAAACACGAAGCGACGGGAAAAATGGAACGAGTTCATTCGGTGAACTGGGCCTCGTCCTCAAACATGGTGTTTGCTGAGCAACCGAGTAGCGCAACACCATTAATGTGTCTAATTTGACCTGGTAATGGCGTAATTAGGCGCGAAAATGCATCTCTCCGCCAACCGCCGGAGCAGTTGGACAAAGACAGAGCGTCGGAAAAAGAGCGGTGACATGTCGTCTGGAGAGCATGGAGCACATCCCCCAAAGCTGTCCGTGCTATAATGGCTCCAGCATGTTTACCCCTGGAAAGAAATCCATCTTCGAGGTAGACGGCATTACACTTCCTAAGTGACGTGGATTAATTCCCAAAGAGCTTTGAGTGTTTTGCTAATGCTAACATGTCAGGCTGCGGGGCTTTTAGTGCCCTGGTAAAAAGTGGGAAATCTACTCCTGTTTTCCTCGCGACGCCTCAGCCTGTTGGTCCACGTGACCATGAGTAATAGCAGCTATAGATGAGGACAATTCTGGAGAGACAAGATCTGCAACGGCAGTTTAGATTTTTGGACGCCTAACCATTGTGTGTGTGTGTGTGTGAGTGAGCCATTATAACTCTTGCCTTGTGAATGATTGTCATTTAGTCATATAATTGCATGTGTCCCGGTCCAATAAACGTCACACAATATGCCTTGCAATGGGCTGTCATTGTTGTCAGAGCCCTGTGACTCAAGTCGTGATTCTTGTTTCGTATAAAAGACGCTCGCTTGACACCCCGGTGATGTCACCAGCCACGCCTCCGTTTTTGTGTTTTGAGAGCACCGGAAGGCTTGTGGGCTGGTGATGAACTCGATGCAGGAATAACGGAACCCGGGAAATGGAGCACCGGTTTACCGGCACGCTGCTTTGGGAGATTACTCACCATTCTCCGAGAGCGGAGACGCTAAGAAGACGAGTCACTGGCGCCCATAAATAACTGCATAGTCTACGGTACGACACGGGCCTCTGTCCACACTGCTGGAGCATCGCGGCTCTTACTGTACGGTTCGTCAGGGGTCTTGATTTTCGTTTTACATTTATTCATTTGGGTGACGCTTTCGGCCAAAGTTATTTCGAATATGCATCTACCTACCCTTAGAGTATTTATCCATTTATACGGCCGGGTAATTTTGCTGCAGCAATTTAGGGTAGAACACCTTGCTCAAGAGTACTACAGCACTAGGTGACATTAGAACTGGCAATCTTCAGATCCAGCAGAAGGCAGCAGTTCTAACCACTACGCTGTCAGATGCCCCCTTATCGATTCACAATAGTCATTTCCATGTCCTTACAGTTCTATCCCATGGTCTGATACTTCTGTCGTCACCTACTCTACCAGCTCCATTTTGTGCAAGTTCCGGTGGTTCTATCCCATATGTGGTGCAGAGTGTATCTTATGATCTGATGCATACATACAGCTTGACGTGGTGGTTCCATCCCAGACATCAGAAGTTTTGTTCAGAACATGGACTGGTGGTCGTAGTGTTCCATTCACCCCACTGCCTGGTGCAAAATGGGGAGGTTCTGTGCAGCTATCCAGTGATATTGTACATCAGATGTTTTGATTTTTCTCTCCAGCACATGATCTGGTGGTTCAGTTCATCAGATGGCCTGATGATTTCTTCAGCACATGGTCTGGGATTTGTCATTGGAGGGCTGAGGCACAATCCTGAAAGCAGTGCATCCCCGAAGGGACCGTGGGGCCTTCACCTCAGATAAAAACTGTAATCTGACCTGCCAACAAAATATAACCCTGGCGGTCCTGCCCCCTTTAGAGCCTCTCTTAGTATCCCAGACCCATACCCAATCTGACATCCTGCCTTCGCTGGGGTTGCGCAGGTGTGAGCCGCTCAGTATTCCTTGCATAAAACACTGATTAACTAGAGGATGGAGGAGATCTAGGAAACAGATGGACTTTTGAATAACAAATCTTGTTTCATCTCAGGCTGATCATGTTGTCATAAAGAGTACAGTTGCGTTTCAGTTTTACAGTCAGCACTGGGGCGAGATGCTTTGAGACTGAAGAGCACCTGGCTAGCTTGTCTGGGTCGGTCATTAGCTGGACCGCACACCTTTTCGGTGCCAGCAGGCCTGCTCATTGACCTCCTCCCAAAACAGACAATGTCAAGTGTCACCAGACTCCAGGCCCCTGAGCCATTGAGGTAATATGTGTCCGTCCCCATTTGGAGATTAAAGGGGTCTGATTCCAGTTAGGCCATGCTCTTTTCGTGCATGTTAATCTGAAGGGGATGGATCCAGTTTCTGAACATACTTTAAATGAAATTTAAACTGGAACACGTTTCCAAGTGAAGACCAAAGAAGTCAGGATTCAAAAATGTGAGAGCAGAGGCGATCCAGGGAAGTGTTTTTATGGCTCTAAACATGGCTTTGGACCTGGCTTAAACTCAAAACACGTCCCCCATATAGGATCAGGTTACCCCGGTGTTCCAAAAACAGGTGAAAAATGAAAGCCTGGCATTTCATTGTTGAATCTTGCACTACACACTGTTTTTACCTGCATGACATCAGCATAAAGTACAATTAAAACAGTTATGACTTCCAGAAAAGTGCGTGGAAACACAAAGCACGACTGGCCACTGGCTGAAACCTTTGAAGATCAGGCAACGTTTCAAAAATCTCTTAAGCAAGAACCAATCTCGAACAAATGTGTTCAACAGCTCCAGAAAATTGAGTTATCATGAACAGTGGACACATGGAAAGTATATTTCCTCAAATGGAGCAATGTGTACACCCATATATACGAATTAGGACTTTTATGAAGCTTTGAAAGTATTGAAGGTCCTGTTTAACCCAGTTTCTATTGCCGTTGCAGATGACGGAATGAAGTATTTATTGGAAATGAAGTGTCTTTGCCGACTGCAATATAGCCACATATCTGAGCGCACTGCAGGGCCCTACGCTCGGTGAACCCAATTAACTCCATTTCATTCACAATAAAACCGCCTTGGAATAAATTAAATGATAACGTTTCGTATTCTTTTTGATACATTTTTATCGACATGAACAGAAAAGGGACAAAAAAGGACCAATTAAACGGCAGCGGAAAGGTCTGCGATTCAGAGAATACTCTTTCAACACCGGTACTCGTGCAACGTACAGATCCTTTTGATAGCTATTAATTTATTGTTACGGGCTCGTCAACGCGAACCTAGCTGTAGCGACATTTGGGATTTTTAAGAAACTCACCGTTAGGACTGGAGTGATAGTGATTTGAAAGGGGGTCACGGGGGTGCGGTGGTACAGTTGGTTGGACTGGGTCTTTCTCTCCGGTGGGTCTGGGGTTCGAGTCCCGCTTGGGGTGCCTTGCGACGGACTGGCATCCCGTCCTGGGTGTGTCCCTTCCCCCTCCCGCACCCCTGAATTGGACAAGCAGTTCAGACAGTGTGTCTGTGATATTAATTTGTTTCGGTGCTTTAAGGCGTTTCTTATTGACACGGAAATATTGCCCGTATCGATGAAAGGGAGGCGCGCTGATCGATATCTACCACTATGGAAAGTAGTTGCTTTGTTTGTAACTCAATTTTAAGTGGTATTTTCAGACTAAGTGTGTTAGGGAAGCTCGGGAGCGAGGGCAGCACACCGAGATTACCCCCTGTGGGGTAGCGCCGTTTGATCCCGGGAAACACACCACATTTCTCAAAGAGCGCAGTCGTACGCATGGAGGCGCAGCGGTCCCGGCGTGTACACGGGGGCATAAACTCGCGATCGTATCACCTTAAATAGCCGTAATGTGAGAGATAGCAGAAACGCTTGCTCTGGAGGTTCGGGGAACCCCCACGAGGAGGAGAAATGAGCGGAAAAGCAGCCACCCAGATCTCAACACGCTTTGCCACATGAAAGGAAGCCCAGACCGCCCTCATGAAAGCCTCCAGTCACAGGTGGGACCTGAATGAGGGCAGGTAGGCCGTAAGTAAACCCCATTCTCGCCTTTTCAACGTTTATTTGTCAGGTGAAGTGTCTGCTGCTGAAGCTCGCTGTCAGTGCTGCGGTTTAGAAGGAAAACACAAGTGAAGTCCCCATGTTCATTCTTTGTTTCAGGCTCATTTTAACTGAGGGCTAATTTGCATGTCGTGTCCCAGTGTAAAAAGACGTTTTACATGGTTTCCTCCGAAAGCTGTAACGATTCAGAGTCCTTCGGAGAACGCTTGTAAAGGATATCGCCCCTTCATCTCCCCGTCAATGAACGGGAGCCTCTGAGGTCTTTGCGCATAACGCAAAAGCAATGTGGAGCAGACAGGACATCCATGTCCCCCTTCCTCCCTCACAGGGTTTGGTCCATCTGACTTATGGGTTCAAGGTTGAAGTCTTGCAGATCACATGTTCCAGACGAGGAATCTGGCCCTCATTATTTGATCAGCTTTGAAACGACTGAAATTACTGGACAAGCGGACCCGTAAATCAATCCTGCAAAACGGAAGCGTGCGAGGCGCTACATTCACGGTCTAGGAATGTTCACAACTTGTCTCCGACTCAGTACTGCTTTGTGGGACAGTGTGGTTGTCATGGCAGTAATATTCGTCACTGTAAACGTGAGCTATTCTCAGTGGCGGCCAACAGTTTCACCGCAGTGACCACGTAGTCTACAGACTGCCTGGTGAAGGTAGTTTGAGCCTGAAGAGTTACCCGATGGTGACTGTTATTCAAGTCTAAGGTGCTGCACTGGTGTTTTAGATCCCGCATGTTTGTTAAGACATTAGAAAATCCAGTTCTCATCAGTGTGGAAGAACTGATCTCCTTTTCCATGTGTCCTCCAGGCTGTTCGCATGCTGGCTCTTCGGTGAACCTCCCAAAATGAGCCTCCCAAAGCTCACACACTTCTCTGCCTCTTTCTCCGATCGGCCCATTTCTCTCCTCCCTTCACACCATTGGCCCATTTCGCTAACTTACCCTCACATGTACGGTCAGTTCCTGTGACCTGCTCTCACCCCACTGGCCTGCTTGTTATTCTTGTCTCATCTGATTGGGCCACTGAGCACCTCTCTCGATCTCCATTCTCATCTCATGGTCCTGAGAATAAACCGGCCGCAATGTTTTCCCTCCTCTGCTGATATTTGTTCACAGCACCGAACACCATGGGCTGTTGCTTTACAGTCAGTGGAGACATACGGATAGTGTGCGTATCATTTTGTCAAGTTACACAGAGCTCTTGTTTTTGTTTAACTTCCTTTATTTCCATCCATCCATCTTCTTGCCCTCTTGCCCTTCTAGGGTCGCGGTGGCAACAGGGTGAGCGGTGCAGCCCAGACGTCCCTGTCCCTCACAACTTCCTCCAGCTCAACCAGGGATCCCCAGCCGCTCCCAGGCCGACTGGAAGATATAGTCTCTCCAGCGGGTCCTGGGCCGACTTTGGCATCTCGCCCCGGTTGGCCGTGCCTGGTATACCTCCGAAGGGAGGAGACAAGGGGGCATCCTTACCAGATGCCCGAACCACCTCAACTGGCTCCTCTCCTCTTCTTTTATTTTTGAAAAATTAAATACTACGTATATCCCAGAGCAGATGACAGATGTATTTAGTCTCCTTCCTAAGAAAGCATTATACCAGTGAACTGTGCATGCACGTGTGTGTGTGTGTGTGAGTGAGAGAGACGAGGTGGGATGGTGCGCTGTGTCATTAGTAACTATTGATTGTCTGCCGACTGCTGGCGCCCACAGCGGATGCACCCGTGCTCGGTGTGTGTGGTCTCCGTGGCAACAGGGCCTGTCTTCTTAACGACGCCAATTGTGGACACGCCCCAGCGCCTGGAGCCACATGCAGAGCGACACATCACTGGGGGGCATCACGCCCTCATGGGGTCGATGGGGGCCTGGCAGACGGCCTGGCCTTCAAAGTGGAGCGCCAGCATGGACTTCGCTTTCAGACGGAAAATGCAAAGCAAGGAGAAGACATCAGGGCGCAGTACCGTGGTGAGCCTGATGTCACCGAGCCATGGGGCCCCTGCTGAGTTTCTTTGCGCCTACAAAACCGAGACATCCCCAGTGACTCCTCATGAGAAATGTTTCAGAGGGTGTCTGCGTGCATTTATGCGTGCATTACAATTGTGTTTATACACACCATGTGACTACAGCCACATCTGAGTAGCTCTGTCTGCATCGATGAGGGCAAGAGTGTGTATCTAATGAGGAGTCCTATTCCAGCTGCGTCTTCTGTCTTCACCAGAACACTAATCCACCACAGACCCACCTCTGGGAGCTTTGTGATGCTGTAGAAGAAGCTACTTGAGAAGGAAAGGGATTGGGAAGGGGGCAGTGTGAAGGTGAGAGGTGCTGGAGGATGGAGGTGGGGTGGCTTATGAGGATGGTGACTGGTAGGGGGTGTCAGTGTGGCTACGAGGGAGGCGGTGGGTGGTGTTGGGGGGCAGTAGACCCAGACTGAGAGGGTGGCAGCTGTAGGTGTTGCCTTGCTGAACAGGAGACAAAGTTGAACATGAAAGAGGATGGAGAATGTTGAGGGATCTCTCCTCACATTTGCACAAGTGTTTCAACTGGACAAGTTAAGACTACTCTGTCATCACCAATCATGTGGCGATAAACAGCGGCTGCTGCCCCCTGCAGCCAGACCCAGTCGGTGGCTGCCTGGGACACTTCAGGCCACAGTGGAGGACAGCAGAGCGCTGCATTTGGATGCTAATTAAATCTCCTGAAGGACGTCTCACAACGCACTGCAGCTCCAGACATTTGCTTCTCATTTGTGGAAATGGCAGCTCACTTGCGATGGCTCTGCGATCTTCGATTTTCTTCTCAGAAGCCCACATGAAGGTAACGTCAAGGGTCATGGGTCGGTTGTCTCTGGCTCTCCGTTACACGTCTGTTTAGTCGGCATGAAGGGCAAAGTCCCGGGTTAAAAAGCAGGTAAGGAAGAGATCTGAACGAAGATGGACTGAAGCAGAATGGAAGGTGAGCAGAACAGCACAGAACAGAAGAGACTGAAATGAAACCACTGTGAAGACAGTAGAATGGAGCTGGAGAGAGCAGATCGGTCAACAGCTTCACAGCTCAAAGGTGCACACAGTCAGTAAAGAACGACAAGTTTACAAGAAGCGAGAAGAGAACAATGCACCTTCCTCCTGTCTTGTCTTCCAGCCTCCTCCATCAAGCTTGTCCAGATGATCCAGAATGCTGCTGCATGAGTTGTGTCTGATTTTCCAGAGTGTTCCTATGTATCTCCCCTCCTTGTCTCTCTCTTTGGGCTGCCTGTAGCTGCTCGTACCAAGTTCAGGACTCTGGTTATGACCTACAAGATGGAACTGCACCCCAGAGCATACAGGACCTGATCGCTCCCTACAGCCCAGCAGGAGCACTGTGCTCCTCCACCTCTGACCATTTGGTGGTCCCACTCAGTAGGGTTCCAAATCAAAAACCATCTCACCATCTGTTACAACCACCATAATATTTCCTACTGATTCTATAGGCTGCTACTGGTGTAATGGGCACCATGAGAAATAGTGGTACTTGGACAAAGTTAACCATGCTTCAACAGTCATGTGTCTCTATCTGTATGCAACCTTTCAACTTTTGTGAAGTGCATTTGTGTTTACTGGGCTGTGCATGGCTTTGGAGAAAAGCATGTGCCAAATGAATGAGACATAAATCTAAGCAGGAAAGAGCTTGTGTCCTCCTGCACCAGAAGACATCTGGTGAGGTTCCCAAAGAGAACTTGGTTCAGATTTGCCCTTGGAGACCACGCTCCTCGCCGGATTCTGAAAGCCGCGCCGATCTCGGATTGGCTGCATTTCAACACCCGGTGAGCAAAAAATCTAAGAGCAGCCATGGGGCTCTGAGCAGGACCCAGGTATTCACACACTGGTGCATGTGCAGAGCCACCAAAGCCCTCCGTGAAAAGCCAAGTATCCATCTCAGCAGAGAAACTGTCCAAATATGACACTTCAGGGCCCATAGGGAAGTCTGTTCTCCCGGTCCTGGTTGTGTTGATAACCTCCCACGGGACGTCAACGTGTCCTTTCAGAAGACAGCCCACACACAGCGGAGCTCAATACCCACTGACTGCTTCCATCATCGCTGTCTTGAAGGGCTCTGTGTCCACTGCTGACTGAGGTGAGTGGACTGCCATGACAATGAAGGGGTGAGGAAAAGGTAGAGAAGGGAACGACAGCCAGGGTTTTCAAGCGTGCACACACACACACACACACACACACACACACAAATCTCACGTAAATGTTACACATCTGCACCGTGTCCTAGTGTACTACGCTGTGCCGAAGTGTGCAGTACCTAGTACCACCTAATCAGAGGTGTGACACCTTTAGGACCAAATCTGATATTGCATGGAATGGAGAGTCCCATGTTGTGTTGACCCTTTGTCATAAATCGAGAAAGTGAACAAGAAAGAACGTGGTTATGAAAGACAGCTGGAAGGACCTGACCGGGTCTGCATTCACTTCTCTTCTACCGCACAATGGTGTCCACCGTGGTCTTACAGTGGTCTCCAGAGGGATCTCAGCAGTGGTCTTACAGTGGTTTGCACAATGGTCACAGGGACCTCCACAGTGGTCTCCAGAAGGATCTAAACAGGGGTCTCTACTGTGATTTCCACAGTGGTCCTCTCTGAGCGTTTCTATTTCCACCGGTTTGTGCTTTATTGTTTCAGAGTGGATGCTGGGTGCTCAGTCAGAGCAGTTATCTAAATGAATCTTTCTCAGCAGTGTGATGAGCTCAGCTGTAAGCCTCAGCAGCCTAGTTCCATAACGATAAAAAGCCTCCCTTCACATACCGCTCCTGGGACTTAAACTGATACTATCTGTCACAGGCTGAGCCCATATCCCTCCCAGGGAGTCAGGCAAGAAGGCCGCTTGGATTAAACCATCGTGTCATTGGCAGATGAATCGACGGAGAGCAACTTGCACAAAGACAGCGAGGGGAGCAGGCTTTTTGTCGGTGATAGATTCAAGTCCAAAGAGCAAATCGATTTTACAGGCAATTAGCACACAAAAATGATAAGGTGAAATATGTTCATAGGAGCAGCCTACATGGATGGGTAAAAGTGACCAACTAAAAATGTTTACATTTTTCGGGCAAGTTCTCAGAAACTTTTCCACATGGCTGTATATGGAGCTCATTGGTCGAGGATCTCGGTGTGTGATCTTTGGCATGGAGTCCACTGGGTTTTGATCAATAGAATATGGATTAGAGCATGAGATATAGACTGATGTTCTAGGCAGGATGGATTTTGGTTTCCATGAATGCAACAGGTGGTTTGGCTCACTAGAACACACTCAAGATGATGGTAGCAAAATGGGGGCTCCACACAGAAAGAATCAGAAGGCCCTGGAATTTTAGTATCTCAGGTGTGACATAGCCTGAGGAAATTCTGTAAGGGTCACACCTGACATGGCCAGGTGCATATTCAATTAGGGCCCCACCAAAGTTACTCCCCAGCATTAAATTTACACACTTAAATATATCAAATATATTTGCACACAGCAATATGAAGTTTGTTTACTAAGACTCTATTGTCTGCCCCAGTACTGTAGTGGTTAGCTCTACTGCCTTTGGACCCAATGGTTACAGGTTTGACCCCCACCTTTGGTTGTAGCAGTACCCTTAAGCGGTGTACTTACTCTAACTTGCCCCTGTGAAATTACCCAGCTGTACAAATGATCGTAAGAAACTTAGTGCTGTAAGTTGCTTTGGAATCAGCTATGTAAATTTTCACAGCAGGATGATTTTTACTGTACAAATTCAGGGTAGGTGCCTTGGCCAAGGGTACTACAGCAAGTGCATAGATTCTTACCTGGACCCATTGATTATAAGGCAAAGGGTGTAACCATGAAAGAGTGCAAACATTCCCTGTGTTGAACGAAGACCTAAATAAAGTTTAAGCTTTGAGCCCATGGACTTTCTCAGACCTTCCACTTGTGGATCAGTTCAAAACCCTCCATAAATGAGTGCACTTGCCAAAGTGGTGGTCTGTGAAAGGCGGGCGGTCACGTTTGTTTGGAATGTGGCTGACCATGTGGTTGGAAGGAGCCGTAACCGCTGGACCGAGCGGTTGGTGACGTCGGGCCAGCAGCCCTCCTTCCTCCGCGGGCCATAAGGACCGCTGTTTTTGTCTCCATGAATGCGTACACACAGGAAATGGAAACCATGCCGGTGCACCCTCCCTCACTTATAAAAATACCTTGGATGGCGCCACTGTGCAATTTCCTGATACGGCAGTGTGTCGGAGCACTCCTGCAGTAATGCGGTCCATACTTTGCATTCCCCTGGTCTGCAGGAGCTGCCGGGGCAGCCGGTTACCGGGACTACGGTGGCTAAACAGGGTCGCAGCCTGACCCTCACCGCGTCATTCCTGACGTGACAGCGGTTTCTTAGGGGAAGCCCGAACCCAGGGCCATAAACGGTCCCACCACAGTTGCAGAGGGCCGGGTGGGGCCCCTGTGGGCTGCCGGAGACCCAACCTGCTCCCCACCCAAACACGCGACCCACAGATGGTGCTCCGTGAGAGAGTAGTCTTCATGCACCATGAAAACACAGAGTTAGAAATGAGAGACATGTCCGTCCGTTTCAAGGTCCCGGGTCCAACAACATCCTACACAGCCCACGGGTCAAGAACTGAGCACAGAATTGCACATTATAGGAAGTGCAGCTGAGAACCTCAGTGTGAACTTCATTGTGAGAACTCCTGTGTGACTTTATCTGATGAATGTGGGACGTTGGAGATGTTCGAAACCTTCTGAAGGAAGGCAGCTTGGCATCAGAACCACGCATGAGAGTCCCAGGGCTGATCAAAGACCACCCTCTCATTGCTCGTCCTCCGTGGGCCGAGTGGTACCTCCAGCTGTGGTTTGGTGTCTCGGCTTCCCACAGAAACACACTTCTCATGTTGAAATTAAACAAAACCAAAAACACACAATAGAGCCACTCTATCACTGGAAGCATCTGATCTTATTAATCTCTGAAGAGATGTGGCCAAGAGCTTCTTGTTGTCATTTTGGGCTCTGAAAATAAGGGTTTTGAACTGAAGGAGGACACAATCTCACCCTGTGATCAGACCCAAGTTCCTCCAGGATATATCCAAGAGTGAACATGCAGTAGGGAGCCCTGTGAGCTACAGTAGTTTATCTGGATAATGGACACAAGAGGAAGTCCATCTGATCATATAGGTCAGCAAGTGGACCTCAGCTGTGGCCTGGTGGACATCTCCTTCTCCACGGTGACTTCAGAGCAGGTTGTCATCCGTCATTCGACACCCCAGCCGACCTCCTACCTTCTTTTGGATCGACAGGTCAGTGTTTTTAAAGTCTCATCAACCTAAATGACACTGCCCTCGCAAATAGTCTACAGGTCAAAAACTGCTTTACCCATCTGCTGGATCAGTAGGTCAACATGGACCCACTGTGAGCGCGTGTGTGAGAGTGCAAACATTCCCTGCTCTCCATCCATACGCTGCACAAGCTCTCGGGCCCCTCTGCAGCTCCACAGAAGATGGAGACATTTATGCTGTGCAATTAGAAAGGCGCTTCTTTGTGTGCACTGTTGGTTCTCCATGTTCTCCAGCTCTGGAGACACGTTCAAAGCTCCTGCTTTGTTCTCGTTACTTTAGTCATTATTCTTGGTTTATCAGCCTTCTGGGTGACGGGGTAATTAAAGCTTTCGACTTCCAGAGCATCAGCCCACAATTACCCACCGAGGGAGTAACAGAGGAGTGAGCTGCTGAGCGGGTTCTGTGTCCCGCCTCCATCGGCCCTGGGGCCCCATGTCTCGCTCTGGCATCGATGGGGACCTTCGCCTGACTCTCGCTGGAGTTGGACGCTTGATGTGGGAGCAAAGCATAATCGGTAGGACTTCCTGCTGGCTCTGCAGCTCTTTTTACACACACACACACACACACACACACACACACACACACACGACCACCACGTATCAACCAAAGATTGAAAAAGGGTGGAAGATCTGGAAAGAACTGGATTTATTAACACATTTTTTGAAACAAGTACCAGGAGGGTAACTGCTGTAGCACCAATTCAAAGTAGTTCACCAAAACTGCTTCCTATAAAAAAATCTTAAATAATACTGTTATGGAGTAAAATGTAAGATAACATACATATATAAGTTCCTATGATTAGAAAAAGGTTTTCTATGCAACTAAAATAAATAAAGATATTAACGTTTCAACATTTATGAAAAATACAAAACATTTAAATGAGTAACTTCACTGAAAAACCACGTACTTGAAAGAAAATTACCGTGAATAGTAAAATGAGAAAAATGAAAGTCGGCACTCTGAAGCCAGAATCAGACACCAACAAATACCATGAAAACACTGAAACAGTATTTCTCAGCTAAGTCCAGTTTGGCATAATAATCGCTTGAACCCACTGCAACTGACTGATACACCCTCAGGTTGGCCCAAAAGTTTAAACCAGCACTCTTTGGTAAACAGAATATCTTTGGTCAACGAGAACATCAGGACAATGTCACAGAAACAGGACAAAAGCTGTAGAAATGGAGTAAAGCGTTGGGGTTCAGTGTCGGAAAAACTAAACATTATCAATAGGAGTGTAGATTTGAATCGCACTTCTTGTGTACTTTACATGTCCGATTAACTTCTTTGTGGGGGTTGAACAGCCAAATCCATTCCTTTGGTGAAAGAATGAAAAAAGCAATTGGGAAAGCTCCACCCGGATATGAGGGCGACCCAGTCTACGTGTCAGTTTCGCCGTGCACGTTCTCCATGTGAACCTTGAGGTAGTCGTTCCTGGTAAACTTCTTGTGGCAGAGCTGACACTCAGCCATGGGGCGGTTGGGGTTGTGGGTGAGCTTGTGGCGAATCAGCATCTTCTTCAGGCTAAACGAAAGGTCACACACCTGCAGGGAGGCCAAGGCACAGAAAAGTGGTCAAACTGAAGCAGGAGCCATCGGCCACAAGGAGATCTTCTCTTATAGGTCGTGAAATGTGTCTGGGCTGCTATTCTCAAAATGGGTCCAGGCCGATAACTAGAACTGAGCACCTCGGACTTTCTGACACCCTGTTTGTCCACCGAGGATGAGCTCTGTCTTGGTGAACAATTGAGAGCAGGAGAGAAAGCAACTCTTTGACAGTGAGGAACCCTTGTCCTGTCAGTGCTTGTTCATGTACTTGCTGTATGGACTCACAGTGTTAGCTTATCTCTACCCTTCTTGGAGATGCAAATCGTAGTAACATAAGGTGCAAGAACCATCCATTACGACACCAGCTACACCAGTCCTTCAACCACCTCCATTTGCAGAAGCTGCTCATCACAAAGCAAAGGGTGAGAACCATCATCCATCACAGCTAAATCCGCGAGAGCCATTCATCTCAACAAAACCTCATGAGCAGAGACTGAGCCAGAGCTGAAAGTGCGGCACCTCCCATCTCGAACACAAACGGAAGGGTCCAGAGCACAAGAAAAGCCCTGGAACCCTTGTGGCTAAGCTCCTACTGTCACATGGAAGGAACTCCAGCGCACGGAGCCGGAGGGAGGGAGCGAGGGAGGCTACCATTTCACAGGGCTTAGAGGAGTAAATAAAACCATCCATGCATCCCAAACGGATCATTTAACGGGACACAAATCATCTCTTTATGAGCATCAGCCCCATGCACTTGGCACCGTAGCCGTTCAAACAATCATTAATTATCCCCTCTCATGAGAGAGTGCAGCATGCGTTGGAAATGGGAATCGCGGGCGCCTCTTTCCCATGCTAATCTGCTTAATCCGCCGGTGTCCCGGCGTGCGATGCTGGATCACGTCCGCTCCGAAAGCAGCGGCGGTGCAGCCCGCTCCATGGATTTTCCCTGCCGCTATCGCTCGGCCCGGCGTTTCACGCGATTAGTAGCACGTAGACGGGTCACCGCCTGGACAACATGTGTGGGGGATTACGGCTGCCGCCCCGGAGGCCGAGGGACAACTGTTCAGCCTGCTCAGCTCCGAGATGTAAATCACTCGCGAGGTCCCTTCCGACGGCGGCATGTCTAGCGGCGGCGTTAAGCCCGTAGCGTGAAGCTAAACTGTTTTTACACTGGTGCATCTGCAAGAGCACGGAGAGAGGAGCCGTTCGCTCCGGCCACATGCTCTGACAGCGTAGCGTAGCGCAGCCCTCCCCTCCCGTCCCGTCCCGTCCCGTCCCGTCAGATTTCTCACACACTTAATCGCTCGACTCCCAGGAAGGGCCTGGCTTCGCGAGTGGTCAGTCTGCCAAGCTCTGGACCTGAGAGCGGGACGCAGGAATCAACCCGGCAGCAATGCGGTTGAGGCGTCTGCGGACAGCGGAAGGTTGTGGGTTTGGCCCCACAGCCAAATGAAACCAAACTTAAATACATATATAAAAGAATTCCTTGTATTCCTTAGTCTCTAAATTGCAGCAATGCATTGTGGGTAGCGGGTGAGCTGCGAGCCTCTTTTCCTGTTCATGATTTTTGTATTCCTGGGTCAAGCGGCTCTAGAGTCCCGACGTCCGGCTCACCACACAAATGGAAACAATGGGGTGTGTTTATGCGCTGAGCTTTCAGTTCCAATAAAAGAGCGGAGCACAACTGGGAGAAAAGACATTCGCCGATGGCTCTCGAACCTTTAAGAAGCACCACATGAATGACTAATGAGAACCACATTTCCCAGTGGATATTACACAGTCGATGTGTTTTACAACTTTTAACATAGAGCTTCACACTATTTCACATTATTTTGGTTCAAAAGACAAGTCGTACATGTCGGCAAACGTTAAACTAACTCGTAGATTTATTTGTATACGGGTTTTCAAAACCTCCAAATTCACTCACTTTCGGCATTTATCCGACTTGTTTGCCCAAAGTGACTTACAACGTGTGGTTTGTATACTAAGCTATTCACCATATTTTACCTATTTATACTGCAGGGTGATTTTTACTGGACAGGCTACTGTACTACTGAGTACAGTAGCTCCCTGATATGACCTCTTTTCTGAGATATTTAGTATTCATTTTTCCATAAATAAATACTGGAATTCCAGTATGAATGAGGAAAGCCCAAGTAGTGCACTAAAGTCGGTCGGTCGGTCGGTCGGTCGATCGGTCCAGTAGTGCTCTTTCTGCACTGTACACCGGTAGCTGGACACTGAATGCACCGAAGACGTTGAGAAAGGGAGGACAGCTGGTGTCCACTTCTGGTTCAGTCGTACTCACGTCGCACTGGAAGGGCTTCTCTCCGGTATGAGTCCTCATGTGTTCATCAAGTCCGCGCTTCTGGCTGAAGGCCTTGTTACACTCGCTGCACTTGTACGGCTTCTCCTGGGACACACAACACAGCAGGGTAAAACAGTGACAGCACTGCTGTGAGGTCCTACCTTTGTGTCCACCTCATCTTCGGCAATCACCAGACCACAGGAGGCCACCGGAGCACCGGACCACACGCTGGCCAACGCACCCACCGCACATTTGTGGGCCGATCCCAGTTCACTTCAGCCCATGCGTCCTGTAGGAAAGAGGCATTGACAATGCCACCTGCCCCCTGCCTTGCTCACGCTCCTTATGCGACACGTTCACTGATAGGCCGGGCTGGTCACAGGAAGCGAAGATCATGGGAAAGAAGTGATCTCTGGGGTGGAGCTAGCTGTGGGTGAACAAAGAGACAGGATAGGCAGGGCTCCCAAGGTGGAGATGGGAAACAAGGCCAGGGGCCGGATAGGCTCCGGTTCCCCGCGACCCCATATGGGACAAGCGGTTCAGAAAGTAAGTGTGTGTGCGTGTTCGAACCTGCAAGGCGCCAACCGGTTCGCCCACACCTAGAACCCTATTGGTTTACTACTGTTGCCATGGCAACCACTCAAGCCACCCTTTTCTCACAGTGAGTGAGGGATCCCGAACGCACGCGGACACATTTGCTCTGCCGGCACCCATAGCTCCTGACCGGCCGTGCAGCCGCCACCGCCCCCCCAAGGCGACTCGACCTCCCAACCAACATGCTTCCTGCACGGCGCTAAACGTACGAGCACACTGGCACGAGAGCCACATGTACAGGGTGCTGTTCGTTCACACGCCGACGGCGCGAGTGACGGACTCTGCCACCCCACCCGGGGCGGTCTGTTCGTATCGCGTGTCTATAAACACGTAAGGAGACACAGAGGAGCTTCCGACTCCCGCAGACGGTCTGTGGAAGGAGACGCGTTTCAAACGAGTGCCGAAGTGCTCGATCGTGTTTTTGTGTCTGGTCGGTGTGTTTATTTGGCAGCAGAGCGCTGTGCCTCAGGGCCCTGATCAGATCAAAGCCCGATTACCCTCTCATGGTCCAGGCAATAACTATTACCCCACTCTGCTAGTAGTTAGCTCTGGAAGGTAACACCTGGCTAATGTTTAACATGTCGGCCCTGTTCAGTCAGAGGACAGGCAGGGTGTCCGTGAGCGTTAGGGTTAGGGTTAGGGTTATGGACAGATTACAGTTAAATTAGGGTTCGGGTTAGGATTTGGGTTACGGTAAAGACTAGATTGGGGCTAGGATTAAGGTTAAGGTTAGGATTGGGGTTAGTTTTTGGATTACAGTTAGGGATATATAAGGGTTAGGGTAAGATTAAGATTAGATTAGGACCATGGTTATATTACAGCTAGATTAGAGTTAGGGTTATATTAAAATTAGATTAGGGTTAGAATACGGTTAGACTAGGATTGTGAGTAGGGTTAGATTAGCATTAGGGTTAGGATTTGAGTTACGGCAAGGGCGAGATTGGGGCTAGGATTAGGGTTAGATTAAGGTTAGGACTATGGTTACATTACAGTTAGATTAGATTTAGGGTTATGATAAAATTACTTCAGAGTTATGAGTAGGGCTAGATTAGTTTGATTAACGTTATGGTTATATTAAAATTAAGATTAGGATCAGGAATTACAGTTAGACTACAGTAAAATTACAGTTATATCAGGGTTAGGAGGAACGAAGCAATGCGGCCAAGTAAACACACGAAACGGGTCATCTGCTTCCTTCCCAATCTCAGCCTTTCTGTTGGATGCAGAACTTTCAGATGCTCACAGACGGCAGCCAGGGGTGACATTATCGCTGCCCCAGACTGCACGGCATGCTGGGAAAACAGGTGAAATCACAGCGAGGACGAGCTCCTCCAAAGGGTCTCGTGACCTCTGTGCACAGCTGCAGCACTCGGGGGCGTCCTCCTCTGGCACAGCGCAGGGAAACCCCCGGCCACGTCTGTGAGTCTGCAGCCTGCGATCGTCCTTCCGGCCGTGAATTCCTCGCTCGCTCGCTCGCCTCACCTCTCGGTTTATGGTTCCGTCGGCGCCGGGCTCGGACCCCCGCCAGCGAGGAGCCCACCTCTGAGCTCTTAATTTCAAGGTAAACGTTGCTGAGAGTGCACGCCCAAGCGAGGCGTGTTATGTAGCTGTACTACAAAGCCGGGGGCACCCGGAGCAGGCGAGAACCTGCTGGACTTGTGCAGAAAGAACGTTCCGGAAGCCGCCACCCCACTGGGTGTTTCCAGGGAGACGGGAGCCCCAGGGCCTGTTGGGAAGTACCCAGGAAGGTATGCCCAATGACAAGAACACGCACGCGCACGCACGCACGCACGCACGCACGCACACTAGAACGAAAGTCTACTCCTGTGAGCAATAGCTGCTCACTCCCACAACAAAGGCTGGTAAAACAGGGTAAACAAAATAGGGTGAGGAACGCAGAAAACCACAAGAGTCTCTTCCACCCATCGTCACCATTGGAGACGAGAAGAGAAGACCCTCCGCGATGCTGCAAACTCGCACACTCATACATACACTCCAAGACACGCTCAGAAACACACTCGGTTTGGACTCCACAGTGACAGTAATTTAACTCTGCGCTCCGGGACATTGCGGTTTGTGACGAGCTGGAACAGAAAGATCCGAAAGAACTAATAAGGAAGCTCCAGAACAGACGGTTTGGAGAGCGAAGACGGCAGAACGCTAAAGACGACAGGAACACGGTGTCAGAGCTCCTCGATTTGAAACGCGACGACGGGTCGAGCGGGACTCGAAGAGCTCCGAAGGTATAAGGCCCACAAAGACGTTCGTCCGTTGCGCGAGCGTGTGACCATGACGCCGCTCGCACCTTCGACCGGACCCCTGCGGAGGATCTGGGACCTTCCGGAGGCCCGATCCTCCATGCTAGCTTTAACGGAGCAGTGGATTTGGATCAACTTCG
The DNA here is from genome assembly GCF_900964775.1 of Scleropages formosus. Classification (NCBI taxonomy): domain Eukaryota; kingdom Metazoa; phylum Chordata; class Actinopteri; order Osteoglossiformes; family Osteoglossidae; genus Scleropages; species Scleropages formosus. The sequence goes on along the minus strand of NC_041814.1, from coordinate 31,677,606 downwards.
AAGAGGTCAACTGCCGAAGGTGACGGTGATGCGTGAGCCAGTCGATCAGTCAAGACCGTCCACCCACCGGGTCATTTAGCTCCCGCTCTTCTCCGGAGCAACTTACAATGTTAAGATTACGATTATAAGGACTTGACGCCACCTTGACATTCTCATCAAAAATACGTACCCGAGTGTGTGTGCGAATGTGCATCTTCAGCCCGTCGTTCTTGCTGAAGGCCTTGTCGCAGTAGGGACACTGGTACGGACGCTCACCTGCGGCAGGGGAAGGAGGATGAGCCTCGGAAGGAGGGAGGCGGGAGAGGGGAGAGGGGAGAGGGGGAGCGGGAGAGCACCCAATCCCCCCCACACACACACACACACACACACACACTGCTCAGATGCTGTCGCGTGAACACAGTCATGCAAACACACATTATTACCCTGTTTTGTCTTCACTAATTGCTCTCATTAGCCTGCAAGTCAGGGCTGGTGCTGCAGACACTCAAATGCTGTTGTGGTCACAGTGAAGCATTATGGGAAGCTGATACTTAACACTGTTAAAGGCACTGTTGTTATAATAATAATAATAATAATAATAATAATTTATGTGTTTATGACCCTGAATTTACATTATTTTATGGAATTACTAGAAGTTTTACTGAAGTGTAAAACAACATATAAAATTAATATATGAATGAATGATGAATGAGCTTCATTGCCAAGTATGTTTACGCGTACAAGGAATTCGTCTTGGTGACAGAAACTTCCACTGTGTGTGTGTGTGTGTGTGTGTGTGTGTATATATATATATATATATACACACACACAGTACTGTGCAAAAGTCTTAGGCACTTAGATGTTTCACAAAAAATATTTGTTTCAGATGATTATTTAATGTCTTCTGCATTAGTGTCATTGGGAAAGAGCATATTCTACATTTCCAAGCATTGCTTCTGCAAAAAGTTACAGTATTACAGACACACACAGACAGACAGACAGACAGACACACACACACACACACACACAGTCTGAGCCAAACCCGCCACGACCCCGCTCTGAACAAGTGGTTGTTGACGATGGATGGGTACTATGTAGGAAGTTTATTAATTAAGAGCATTATTTTTGGAAGCATTCTCACTTTACACACACACACACATATTAAGATTAATGAACAATCAGGGATGCTGCCTTTGCACCCAGAAGACACCATGTCACGTCCTGCCGTAGTACCTTCAGCAAGGCGTTTACCCCGGATTGGTACAGTAAAAATTACTCAGCCTATCAATGGGTATGAATGGGTAAAGTACTATAAGTACCTTCACACTGTAAGTCTCTTTGGACAAAAGCATCTGCTAAATTAATAAATGCAAATTAGCTGTATCCACACACACTCCGCTGCACCTTCGCATGGTGAGGTGGGTGGTGGGCAGGAGGGGTGTAATGGGCTGTCGGTCAAGTTCATGTTCCACAAAACATGGTTGAATGAGCTGTGCAGGAAGTGGACTATTGGGTAACAGGGCGTGTGTGTGTGTGTGTGTGTGTGTGTGTGTGTGTGTGTGTGTGTGCAGCTCTTAGTGATGGAAATATTCCACTGTAATAATCGTTACTCAGTGATACAGTCCAATGTTTCTGGATAACTTATTCCTAGAAAACGATGACCGTGTGCCCGCAGACACCCTCTAATCGAACACGATCCACGGTAATTTAAAGGCCGCAATAAAATCCCGAAACGGGACCGCGTTTGGGTCCCAGTTGGTGGGAACGCGAGCGCAATCATGTCCATCAGCACCAGAACCAGCAGAACTGTCAACCCTTATCGTTCCTGGCTCTTGGAACGAGCAAAGACGGAGGAGGGCACCGAGCCCATGGTTAATGCGGTCATTTGCGGTCACTGCAAGTGGAGACCGTGTGGCATTAAAAGCTGAATCCAGGGAAAGCAAAGCAGTTTGAGACCATTTTGCACGCTAAGCAGTGTACCACGGTACAGAGCACCACAGTACAAAGGAATCATTCATCCATCTGCAACAGTCCAGAATGTATTCTAGAGCCAAAGGCAGAGTACAGCCTGGATGGTATGACAGTCCATTGCAGGGAAATCACACAAACGCACGCACACACGCTAATGGGAATCAAACTAAAACCGCAAAGTGATGTAATTATGTGTTCTGTGGCTATCCTGCCCCCAGTCGAGCAAAAACCTACACAGTACTTTCGTAATGGGATTAAGAACTCGAGTCGGCGCTGTTTGGCACCCGGTGTAGTGGCACCACGGCGTGTGGACAGGACTCGTCCCGCAAAGCTGACAAGCGTGAAATGGGGTCTCTTCATTGGAGGCCAGTAACCTGTCGACACACATGCTCTTGCCTGCGGGGTCATCGAGCTTCTGCGCTTAGCGGCACAGTGGCACGGAGGAGGGGACCCTGCCATCATACCGCAAAGTTGAGCAAATGTGTATTTGTGTGAAGAAAACCAGACGCTTCACCAAACTTGAATAAACACTCTGGATGGATCTCTGGACTTGTGTTGCGTCTGGTAGTACCCGGTTGCTGCAGACACCCACCGAGTCCCGGGGGTCACGCAGTTTCCAGGGCTAAGAGTTCATTCCCTGACGCATACTGCTCCATGACAGAGGACCCACACGCCAGATGTGAGGATGTGCGAGGATCCGGGTGACAGAAAAATCCAGAAGCACAATCACTCCGGGAACGACGGAGAACAAGCAGCTCTGACCCAGGGTTGGAAATGGACACTGGCTCATGTGTGAGTCCACCACGAGCGAGGAGACGTGTGACAGCGGGTCCGGCCCAGCGGAGGCTCAATCAGCTCTCGGTGGAAGGAGATGAGCCCAGAACCACCGGAGTCCAGTCCAGCAGAGGAAGCCCAAACTGAGGGGAGACGAGACGAAGGAACCTACAGGTTTTTGGGTCTCAGAGAAGCTTCTGTAGCTCCCAGGCCTGCAGGTTATTGGCTACATTCGTGAGATCGACCCCCCCAGCCCGGCTTGGGTTCTCCGAGTGCGACGATAAGTCTGACAACTGACCTGCTACCCTACAAAAGGAAGAGGGACACTCTGTGCTACCGAGTCACAGGCTCAGATCGATCATCTTCAGCCACTTCCTCCACTCGACCTGTTTCCACGTCCGCATCACCTGATTCAGGAACGGATCTCCTTAAACACAGCCCGTGCTGGGAGGGGCCCGAAGCCTTTCGGTCTTCCTCACCGCCTCCTCGAACCCTGTACCTCCGGGATTCAGGTGGCAGACGCTCGTTGAAACCAAAACAAGTGCGGTTGAGCGCAATAAAAACCCGGTAAAAAAAATTTAAGTAGCTGCTAATAACAGCTTACAGACAGGATCCGAGGGACCTGCAAACCCCTGGGGCAACAGGTCTCTTCTGCTGGCACGCTCCTGAATCCCCCCACCCTGCCCCCGCCCCAGATGAAACTGTCAAACACAGCGGGGAATTCTTCACCGCAGGGGCAAACTGTTGCAGTTGCACGCACCCTCCCCAACGGTGCCAATCCATACTTACGAATTCGAACCCTCTTTATACGTGGGGGGAGGGGGCACATGCCAGATGCTAGGAAACGGTGCTTGCAGAACTCTGGATGTACATACTTCTGACTCCAGCGGCCCGAGTACTAAGTACTCAGTGGAATTAGATCGCTGTGCTACTTCACACTCAACAGACATGAACCTGAGACTGAGCTCCAACAACTGGGCTCGGTAGGCGTGGTGGCTGTAAGAAACACGGTACCTTTAGCTCGTACCCTTGGCTCTAATGGAGGGTGTTCTGATGGAGAGAGTTGCGTGAGGGATGGGATTCTCTACTGGGTGCAGCTCTTCAGTGGAGGGGCTCTCCAATAGATGTTGGGATTCTGCAATGGATGGAGTTCTCTGCTGGACGGTGTTCTCTGACTTGGGGGGGGGGTTCTATCCCTGGACCTTCCGAATGGAGGTGGGGGCTCTATGAATGGTCCTCGTTGGGAGCTGGGGGTCAGTGCATGTTTACAGGCAGTAGGTGGCAATGTGGCTCTTGTGCTGGTAAAGAGGCAACTGGGACAAGTGAGAGACGAGAAGGTACTTCACAGGTTAAGGACGGGTAATAAGAGGTAATGAACAACGCTGCGCTACAAACCGATCCAGCAACGACGACTCGTGGCCTCTTTGACGGTCGGTGTGAATTCTGAGTACTTTTCCAAGGACTGAAGACGACCTGTTGACGTTGATCGGTGGCTTTCCTCGCCACACTGACACCAGAGCAGTGCACCGACCCACCGGACGCCTCGAGGTCATTTGGGAGCACGTTTGCTTAGGAGTGAATGCGTTGCGTCCCTCATCGCACTGATGCCAGTCCACCGCAACAACAGGGCCTGCACTGAAGTGTAGAAGAGCCTGCAAGGAGCCGGCGGTGGTCGCCTGGCACGGCGACGTCTCCTTTGTACAAGTTTGTTTATGGAAAGATAAACATCCATCTTCATTCCCCCCCACCTGGCAGGAGACAAAACAAAGCGTTGAGTAGGACAAAAATCAAAAGCAGGGCTTCAAAAAAGAGCAGCTCCTCCTCGTGAGCGCGTCTCCTAGCGGAGAGACGGGTCGAACGCGCACGCGGTCCATCTGCCCGGGATGCCGACGCAACGATTGGAGTCGATCCGACCGCACGGCTGCCGGCCAAACGAAGCTCGTCCGCTCAGCTTTGGTCTTTGGCCTAATCCGGCGGACATCGCTCATCCCCGTCCACATGCCTGCTTCCAGATGAGCTCTGCGAAACTCCGTTAACCCCTTAGCTACCAGCGCTATCATAGTCATCGGGGCTCCCTTGTTCACCTCCAGTACCGTGGTGTCTTACCGTCCCTTTCCCCACTTTGCAGGTGCACATGGATCAAACTAAGAAGGTGCAAACAAACTGAAATCCATTTGTACAGATGGGCGACAGTGTGTTTACGCCCCCAGCATAAGTAAACATCCAACCGCAGCGGGAGAGACCGCTTCCCCGGGGAAGGTGGATTAACCCCTGGAGCCGCATCTGCGCTGCGAGACTCCAACCCATCATCTGCTCTACGAGGCCCTGGCTTTCCCAAATGTGTCCCAGCTGTCCCGGCTCAGAACCAGGTCGGAACGCACAAATACCGCAGGCTGATGGGTGAAATCACCTACGGTCGACAGGACCACGTCGACTGCGTTCTAACAGTACCTTCTATTTAAACAGGCCGCAGCAAACTCGGCAACACGGAGTCGTTATTTTCCGTTGAGTAACGGAAAAGAAAAAGGAGGGAAAAAAAGCACCGCGGCTTGGTTTCTAGAAAACACAAGGCAGATTTACAGGCGCTGGGGGTCGTGGGGTCATCTCGTTGGATGCTTCCTTCGAGTGCTCCTTTCTTCCTCCTTCTTCTTTCTCCGAGGGACCCCGGCGAGTCGTGCCCCTCCCCCGCTGCATTCCCCACAACCCCGTTCTTGTTTATTCAGAGGTGTCTTTATAAATAGGGGCTCCGAGTGCTGAATGAGCTCCCTGGCTCCGCTCCGCACACCGCTTGCGCTCCACAGTCCGGGGGAGTTGGCGCGGTGCGGCTCAGCTCGGCTCGGCTCGGCGCGGCTCGGCGCTTCTATCCTCCTGGCAGCCAGCGCTAATGAAGATGGCAGCCAAGGCTGGAATAAACAGGGTTTATAACTCCTGTGCGCTCGCGCCGTCTTCAACACTTGAAAGGAGGAACGCTGGAAGGAGCTTAAGCAGTTAAGCTGTTAAAGGCTGCGCATATTATGGAGATTAAAGGATTTCTTGAAGGAAATGGCCCTTGTTTGTTAAAGGCCTGCGCTGATTTCACTTTAAATATCCCCAGCAGTGTAAACAAGTCGGGTTCTTCGGGATGCCGAGTGTTTCTGGGGCCGCAGACAAAGAGGAGCAGCTCCACGTCGCGGCGACGAGCCCTCGCGGCGGCCGCATGTCCCACGAACCCGTTTTTGTTTCCGTCGCTCGCGTGTGTGCGTGTTTGCCATTCACGATTAACCGCGTGACACCCTGACCCCCCACTCCTGGCAACCCTGTGTTTTGGCTGGGGGGGGGGGGTGTGTCTTCCTGTCTTCCCGTCAGTCTCGTACATGTTTCCGAGGATAACTTATGGAGCGTATCGACGGATTGCTTTTAGGGGGCCTCCCTAACCCCCCTCCCTTGTTTCCCACCACCTCTGATGCCCCCATTTTCAGTCTCCCATCATCCAGTGGGCCTCCACGCTGTAATCTCCCAGCATCCCTTTCTCCGAGTCCGTGGAGCACCCCCCATCCCGTGGCAGTGCGGACATGTATTTTATATCCACATTTTGATTCACTGTGGTACATTACTTTAGCGGCTAATGCATCTGACACTTAGGAATGCGGTGCACATAAAGAGGCAAATAAAAGGCTCGACCGGTAGGTCTAATCTAATGCAAATAGTGGCCGTCCCCGCCTCCCAGCATGCCTTGCTCCCAGCACCCCTGCTCTTTCGCTCACCCCACACAGATTCACACGCTAAGCCTGGGCGGCCATTGTCTGCCCTCATTGGTATTCCACCATCTCCAGATAAAGGCAAAAATAGTGGAGGAACGAGAGGAAGAAAAAGGCCAGAAAGAGAGAGAAAAGCAAGGAAAAGGGGGCTGGTGTTCCACGGAGGGGGTGACACCATATGCCTGATATTACAGAGAGCAGCTCCTTCCAGAAGCTTCTGGGCAGAGTTGCGGCGGACTCAACCTTCTGAAAAATCATATCGAGTGTCGCTCCAATTTCAGCTGAAAGAACAATAACAAACTGGCTGTCAGTTGAGGCGTGCGATTCGTTCCCTAACGGGCCTCAGAATGGCTCCTCTTCAGAATCGGAACTTTTCCCTACATTTAGCGGAATCGGCCAAGCTGTTGAAACGAGTGCTACAGGCAACAACGGCAACGCGCAACCTTCCTCGACTTTTAGCCGGCACACTGCAGCCAAGCGGGGAAAGACGGTCCGCAGGGGCGTGTCCTGGGACCTGTCCTCAGGTGTGGACTGAGAAAAGAGGATCCGGGGTGGATTTGCGGTGACAGAAGTGGGATTTGGGTGGAACGGGGTCACAGCCGAGACTTGTGGGTGCATTGCACCACGAGAGCTGAGGTACCTGGGTAAGCTTTGGCTGAGAACCTACAGACAGTCCCAGGTACCTGGAGAGCAGAGCATGTGGGATGAAGGCACCACCAGCAGAAACCTAGAGCAGCATCATGCTGTGAGGCCCAAACCTGGGGACTTTCTGAGCCCAACTCGACTCAGCCGTACGGCAGCACAAAGAAGGAGTTGAACCAGAGTGAGGAAAACAAAACTCGCTGCAGTGAAATAAAGGGTGCGGCATGAGTGCGCTGAAAAGAGTCGCGCCGCAGCGCAACGCCACTCGAACCGCAGTTTACCCGTGTGACTGCGGATGTGGACACGCAGGGTTCCGTTGCTGGCAAACTTCTGGCCACAATAAGGACAGATCTTCTCCTTCTCGCCCGTGTGAGTCTGTCGGGAGAGAACAGAGTTTTATAAATTAAAGTCCTTCTTTTACCATGTTCTCATGGCAACAAGTCCAGTAGAGTGTCCCCATCCTGCTCGGCAACACACGCTGCAATGTTCCACAACCTTTTCCCAAGTATTACATATAATATATAGGGATACAGACACGTATAGTGATATATACATCCTGATCCAGTGTATCATATCAATTTATATGTAACGTATAACTGTGTATCCCATCAAATAACGTACAATGTTTTTTCTGAACCGCTTATCGCATACGGGGTCACGGGGACCAGAACCTACCCGGCAACACAGGGCGTAAGGCCGGAGGGGGAGGGGGCACACCCAGGACGGGACGCCAAGGCACCCCAAGCGGGACTCGAACCCCAGACCCACCGGAGACCAGGACCCGGTCCAACCCACTGCGCCACTGCGCCCACCATAATGTACAATCTATAACATTAAATTATATACAACATATAACTACACTTATTCACTTAGCTGACGCTTTTCTCCAAAGTGACTTACAATTTACCCAGTTATACAGCTGGGTAATTTTACCAGAGCAACTCAGGGTAAGTACCTTGGTCAAGGGTACCACAGCTGAAGGTGAGATTCAGACCAGTGACCTGCAGCTGTAACCACTACGAGCTGTCCTGAGCTAACTCTGTATTATATGAAATTATATACAACGCGTAACTATGTATCACATTAAATTATATAAAATATATAACTTTGTTCCACATCCTGATACAGAGTATCATATTAAATGATATATAACACAGTGTAGGGAGCTTCAATCTATATGTTGTCTGATAATTCAGACTGGAACATTTTGCTCAGATTTCCACAAAATCACTGTTAGACAATGTTGCAGTGAGTACAACCAACCAAGGGCGACAATTCATTGTCCACATTTCCAAGTATCAAATAGTGTTCCATCAGTACGAACATTACAGATCACTCTAATATAATGAAATGTTTGGAAAAGATCTACAGCCAGCTCTAGATGTGCTGATGTTTCTACAAGAATGGAGATTCGAGCCGTTCAATCAATGGTATTTTCTAGAACGCTATGTGGAAGTGAAAGGTGGACACTGAAGAAGCAGAACATTAGAAAGGAGGACTCTTACGCTGTGGTACTGGAGGAGGTTTTTAAGGACACCGTGAACTTTTTGATCAAATGAAACCAGAACGTTCATCGTAAACACAAATGATGAGCTGGAGGTTATCATACTTTGGGCACGTCGTGAGAAGATTGGATTCTCTTGAAAAGATGCGATGTTGGAAAAGTTGGAGAACAAAGAGGAAGACGATGAGGAGTAGCCAGATGGATGGACTCAGTCAGAGTAACACTGAGGACACAAGTTGAGGACAGAACCTTCTGCAGGAACTCTACGTATACGGTCAAGAAGAGTCGACCTCAACTAGAGGTGCTCTAATGTCCCCTGTTCGGTGCAGTACAACCGAACGCCAAGCTTTGACTGCGAACAGAAAGGTCAGATCACCCTGCCATTTCAAAAGCCGTACGTTAAAATGAACCGTGGAGAACGCAGAGAGACCAGAAAAGCACGAAGATGTACGGGAGCCGCAACCGTGGTGCAATGGAGCCGGAAATGAGTTCAGCATTTTAAATGACATCCATATGCAACTCGGGAGCTCTGCAGGGGTTACCCTACGGTCTTGGCGAAACTCAGCCATTGGCTGGAAATGAGCGATTCTGCATGTAAACGAGCTTCTCGTTCACAGTCGTCGCATCGGCAGTCAAAGGTCCGGAGAGCTCGGCGAACCTCCTCTTGAACCCCATTTACACAACCGGTGGATTGCAGGCTGTATGGAAGTCGACGCAAAGGCCGCAGCGTGGAGAACAAGCAGGAACCGACGAGACACACAGGTGGGACGCGGACAGCGAACGATAAATCCAGACACGCTCCCAGAAGAGGAAAATGGAGCATAATAATCGTATTTTATGATACTGCTACTTTCAGAGGCACATTTTCCCCCGTCCCGCAACGATTTCCCCAGATCGGTCACAGAGAGCGCAGCCGAAGGCCACAAGGTGGTATTTTAGCAATTTGTTTAGTGCTGTGCCAAGATTCAGTTCCAACCGAGTCCAAAATGACGCCAAACAGCTGCTCACTTTGGCCTCTGAGCTACACTGGGGCCGTTGCTTTAAACCAACTGCCGCTGAAGGAAAAGGAAAATTGTGAGCGATTTTTGACGGATCTTTCTGGAAACACCTCAGCGAGCGCAATCCTACTGTGGTGTGGTGACATGTTACTGAGTGCCACAAATAACACTGTAAAAACAGCTGTTCACATCATTCGGAGACACTTTTCTTCAAGGCGACTAACATTGTTCATTCGTACACGGAGCCAATTTCACACACACACTGTCTGAACTGCTTGTCCCATATGGGGTTGCGGGGAGCCAGAGCCTAACCCGGCAGCACAGGATGAAGGGCTGGAGGGGACACACCTAGGACAGGACGCCAGTCCATCACAAGGCACCCCAAGCAGGACTTGAACCCCAGACCCACCGGAGAGCAGGACCCAGTCCAACCTGCTGCGCCACCACGCCCCCCCCCCCATGAGCCAGTTTCAGTGATTCACCAATTTAAACAGCAGAGCAATTTTTACTTTCTCAATGCAGGGTAGGTACCTTGCTCTAGGGTACAACAAGAGTTACATGTCAGAACTCTACAGCTGGGTAATTTTACTGGAGCAATTTCAGGGTAAGGACTTTGCTCAGAGGTACTACAGGCGGAGACACGATTCGAACCTGCGACCTCTGGGGCCAGAAGAAAGAGCTCTAAGCACTACACTACTAGCTGTTCACCTGTGAGCTGAACCAGTGGAGAAGATGCCAAAGAAGAACACAGAATTAATGCGGTGTCACAGGAGGGGCAGTTCCGTCGAACCCTTGAAACGATGCACTGCTCTGCTACAGACCCGACAGAGTGACTATAAATAGGGTGAAAATACGAACCTCTCAAAGTCACCGGAGATGAACGCTTCTGCAGAAAAACTGTACATGTCTCATATTTAAAGGGATTTTACCGCATTAGTACCGATCCAGAGTAACTGCTTGGAAAACACTGTTACGGACCATCAAATGAAGCTTCGCGTGCGTTCAGAGAAAGTGCCGCGGTTCTTTTCCGTTCGCTGCTCGGCTGCGCCGCGGCTCTGCTCGCGCCCACCTTCTTGTGGCTCTTCAGGACGGACGGGGTCACGAAGGCCTTCTCGCACAAGTCGCACTTGTACTTCTTGTGGCCGTCGTGCACCACCTGGATGTGGACGTTGAGCGTGTCCTTGCGCTTAAAGGTGGCGTCGCACTGGTCGCACTTAAAGGTCCTCTCGCCTGAGAAACAACAGAGAGTAAACCGCTGCTCTTCTCTCGCGTTCCCCTCTCCTTTCCGCACTTTAACCCCTTTGCCTGTACGATAGGTCTTCACAGAACAATACAAAAATAACTTGAATGTTTATCGCTACACATCATAATTTCAGAGAAATTCACAACAACTTAAATGCCGTTTCCAGTTGTGTTACACCTGCTCTGTTCCCCTTCTGGAATTTCTCTCACAATTTTCCTTCGACAGCAGGTTCACAAGGTAAACTTGTGTGAGTTCTGCATTTATTGGGATTATTTTACCCGTTACTAGACTGGCTTTACTTCCCTTAGCTGTCATGCAGTCTTAAACCTGCACAACATGAAACCGAAACATTCCTGTAAATATCTTGTGATGAAGAAACAAAGTTATGAGTTTGTCGTCTATTCGCACTGACAATGGGATACTATAGAGAATCCCTAAGTGAGAATATTTGTACACTTGGACTCCCTCTACCACCTGCAGTGTCTACTTTCCAAGTGAGGATGTTTTTATGTCCTTCTTTACCCATTTGGGTTTTTCACTCTGAAGATCTCAACGTCCAGCTCCAGAAAGAGCAGGTAGATAGTGCGTAACGCAAGGCTGATCTCATGGACCTCCTCCACAGCTCTAAGTGGAAGGTCACCCACAAAGACCCCATGCAGAACTCGACAGCTGGCAGTGTGAGTAAAAAGTAGCAAGTTACCATCTATTTCATGACATTAAAACAGTTTCTGGCACTTTCTAAGACATGGGGACACGATGTTCCCTCTGTGTCCTTCTCAGCGCGATATCCATCTGGGACTTGAAGCAAAAGTACAGGGTAACGAACCCATCTCCTACCAGCTGTCTCTGTTTGACTGCACATTAGATCCTACCCAGAGTAGACAGCAGACCAGTCATGACCTTTGTCCTCAGTGGGTCATGTGCATCGGGGCCCTTTCTCTATCCTTACACATCCATTTCTAAACTTGTTTTACCACCTCAGTCTCACTGTTACCATGGAGCTGTTCCTGATGGCACTCAAAAGGGATCCTCTCACTGGAAGGGACTGGTAATGCCTTGAGAGCCTCATAATCTCTGTGAGATCAGTGTAGACTTCACCTTCTGAAGAGCAATTGTTCTCCAGAGGAGCAATTTCTCCTACAAAACATCCACAACGCCTTCTCCAACCTTCTCTCAAAGACCAAAGCAAAATGAACGCGTGAACTCTCACACACACACACACTCTGCACTCACTGTTGTGGATGAGCAGGTGTCTCTGCAGGGAGAATGGCGTGCGGAACAGGGCCTTGCACTCCTCACATTGGAAGGGTCTCTCTTCCGAGTGGGTCTGCGAAGGGGGAGCAAACAGAGCATTGTGGGAAAGGGCTGCTCCAGCACCACACTGGCCATCGCTGGTGTCCATCCACCCGCTCCACCCTGCCTAGAGAGCACCGGCAGAGCAGAATGTGGCCAGAGAACATGTGGGGCCGAGCTGGAGCTGGAGCTGGAAGCGGAACTAGAGCAGTGGGTGGCCCCTCTCGCCCTCCTGCCCCTCCTCCTTTCATCTTTCCGATCCATCAGCCCAAGCAGCTCCAATTAGCGGGTTTGAGATAACGGGATTGCGTCGTTTCGTTTATCGCACCGCCGCCAGACTAACAGCACCCCGCTTACACCTGGCTTTTAATACCCACCTAACGCCCTCAGTGTGCGTCTCGCAGGGGGCGCAGGTCAGGGGTTGGCCCACGTCAAGGGGGAGCAACTGCTCTGTGCTGGCTGGAGGGATGCCAGGCTGGGGCACTGGCAGTACTATCTTTCTCAGGGTTGGGTTTCTCCACCACGGCCCCCGCTGCGTCTGTCTAACAACCCCCAGAACGAGCCCGCGGAGGTCCGAGAAGCACGGTTTCATGTTTTACCCCTCTCGCTCCTGCCCGGAATCGCAAACCTGGCTCCACAGCAGGACCCACAGTCTTTGAGACGCGGGAATCGGGCGTGCGCTAAGTACCTACATATTTAAACATTTAAAGACTTCAATAAAAGTGTTAAGTCTTCAAGATGTAGGCAACTGATACTCGGCTGAGCACCAGACAGGAAAGGGCCTCTTGCGTGTTGGCGACGACCGTGCAGCCGCTCCGTTTGGCCTGGGACCGATAAAATATGGCTCACTTTTTGAGATCCTTCCAGAAGCTGGCAGCGGGAGACGAGTCAGAGTGTGCGTAGATGTGGTGTTCGATGGCAATGGACTGAGGGAGAACTGGCGGATCATTAACTAATCTTTGCTTGCGTGTGTGCGCGTGCGTGTCAGAGAAGCCGTGATAATTTATTCATGGAAAAACACAGTCATCCACAATAAGCCAACATTACATCATGGAGGCTGTAAATTAAATCACGTCAATGATGTTTTTATTAATTTTTCTTCACAAATGAACATGTGTTCCTGCAGTCCCTCGGGGTACGAACTGGCAGCGCGTTAAACAGGGAAGAACTGGTGCGTTTTCAAGAACCCGCCGAGGAATAGTTTCTGATCCCATTTGTACAAACCATGGTGGCGACACCCACCGAGAGCTAGACCGCAGTCCAAGGGTTACAAATCTTTGACGATGGCACCCGCTGGGAAACGAACCATGGTCCAAGAGCATGACATGTACCCCGGTAAAGTCAAACTGATTCAGACTGTCAATCCAAGCTGCACATCATGACTGGAGTCTTCCCCGAACTACTCCTTTGCATCCTTCGATGGAATCGATGCCAAAAACTCCACCCGACTTTGCCCCGCCTTCACCTGCTGTGTACTACGCCTCCCCCAACTGGCCCCACATCCACCTGCCTCGCCACACCCATCCAACTGGCCCCACCCACAACTCTCCCATAAGGCTCACCCCATTGGCTCTGCCTCTCCATGTCTTGCCACACCCATCCCTCTTCCCTACCTTCTTATGATTCTTGTAGACGTTTCTGTGTGCAAACTCCTTCCCACAGAGCTTGCACTTGTAGGGCTTGTCCTCGCTGTGGATGATCTTGTGTGCAGTCACCTGGTCCAGGCGTTTGAAGGAGCGACTGCAGACTTCGCAGGTGTACGGGCGTTTCTCTAGCCAGGGTCAGAAAGGTCAAGGTGACAGAGAGACATGAATCAGACACAGACATGAAACCGGGAGTAAAAAGACTCGTGCTAAGAAGCTCCTCCATAGGAAAGGTGGCAGAAAGAAGCACAGCGGGGTTCTCGCTATCCTACCTGAATGGGTGATCATATGCCGCTTGAGTTGGTTGGTGGAGATGAACTTTTTATCACACGCAGGGCAGTCGAAGACCTCGTGAACCTGGGAAAGGGACACACAGCAACAAACGACGCATCTATCATCTCTACAACAGCCCGACATATTAAAACAATCAATATGCAATCACTTTAAGGAAATGAACAAGGTCGAGCTGTCCCTGGAGAAGAGCTTATCAGAATTTGTGTTCAAATGCAAATCTCACCATTTCAATAATCTTCACTGCCACTTTTTTGGGTCCAATATGATTCTGCATCGTTTGACAGCTGTGCCTTGTTGGCCAGGACAGCGGCTTTATGCAAATGAAACAGAACTTTGAAGAGTTCCAGTAATTCCGCGAGCCATCCCGCGAATGCCAACCACGAGCGGATATCCCGACTTGGCCATCCTTCCCCTCGGTCTTACAAGCGCGCCTCCGCCTGCAGTCCGGATAACATTGACAGGCCGTAATGAAAAGACCTCTGCTTATTAAGTGCTCTGCCATGGGCCTTCGCCTGGGAGAAAAGCCTCGTTTGCTGGCAGAGCAAAGCGCATTAAGGGGGCTCAGGGTGTGAGGAGGAGGGGCTTCTGAGGAGCAGCAGATCCGCTCATGAAAAGCGGAAATGGGAAAGTAATTAAACTTATGGCTTTGATAGCTGCTCAATGCCGTCCTGCTCTTTCGCCCTCACCATCCCGATTCCGTCATCGCATTGCTGCTGCTTTAATTTAAACTGTGTGCTGGAGGGGTGCAGATATGTGCAAGGATAAAGTCCAACGTTAATAAAAAGAGACATCAGGAAAGCCAAGCGAAGGCTTCACGTTCTTACGGCACACCAGGTGAGTCCGATCAGGGCTCGTTTGAATTGGTCTTTTACGGTCAGAGAGATGAAGAGACGCGACTGTCATGGTGCCAAATCAGATTAGCCCTCTGAAGTGACAGCGTTCGATGCACATGCTCTTGGAGACTCGGAAAATAAAGGAGGAAACGCATCCCATTATTAGAACAGTCTGCTGGTCATTAGCGGCGCTGATTCCCGCTTGGAGATGAAGGGTTTAGGAAGCGAGACCTGATGAGTGCAATAATCACCCACTGACAGAGGTCAGGGCAGAGTGCCGGCCCCATAAGCGCCGGGACCTCGTTCCAGAACCCTCAGTGGAACGTAGGCATTCGCTTAAGCACGCCACACATGCTTTCGACATATCTGATTCTGAAATAACTGTGCCCCATTTTGACCACGGACGGCCCCTGCCACCCCCCCAGATCTTCCACCGAGAGAGCTGAGGCACGAAGAGCCCTGAGCCGGGAGCGGGTTCCGGAAGCTACCTGCCATTTGCCCGCTCTACACATTCGTCTTCCTTGCCCATTAACGTCGTTTTAATGGGTTGGTCCCCATTATTGCGGCACTTTGTCTCAGTCAGTTTTGTGAATTGATGTCGTTGGTGGCAAATTGAATTTCCACGATAGACGAACACCCCACTGTGCAGGTAATGGATCTCAGCGTGGGGACACAAATTACCTTAACCCGATCAGGGTGGGAAGGCCGTTAATCCACCGCTGGGATTTTTCCGTTGCAACAAACAAGCTGCAATTGATCTGTAAACTCGGATGAAGACGTTCTTTGAATCCACTTTTTGAAATGATTTTTACCTGTGACTGCACCGAACTGTCACTGGACGCACGAATGGTGATACCGAGGTTACTGTACTTTGGACACATCATGAGAAGACTGCATTGTCCTGAAAAGATAGCGATGAAGGGGAAGGTTGGAGCATTGGAGCCAATCCACCATCGCACTGCAGAAAACAAACAGCTGAAGACCTGCAGTCGTGCAGCTGAAGTGGCCATACCAGTACATGACAAACGGGTGTGTCAAGGAGAGTCTGAAGCAGAAGAGAGACCTTCCTGAGGATAGGAACATCTGTGGATTCATGCTACGTTTCATGCTTTGGTTTGCTGTCATCCAAAGGCTGGGTCTTCCCAACAGCATGTGTAGCCAATTCTCTGTTCCCGTGTAGACCTCTCCATAACCACGCAGACTTGGCCGGCTGCACCACACAGTATAGTCGAGGACTATGGGCTTGGACCTGTGAGCAGGTAGACTGCAGCTTTAATCCCATGGGGCCCCTGTGGAAAATTCTCAAATTCAGAGGGAGAGGTTCGGGTCGGCAGGCTGTGACTCGTCTTGTTTAAACCTGCCGGCTTTCCAAACCAATCGGAGCCAAGAACCCGGAGGACGTCTCCTTCAATCCCATGATGCTCTGCGCATTATGAAAGCAGCGTCTGGAGTTTCCGACAGCAGGAAATCAGAGAGCTGGGCTCTCGCGCTGAGTCAGGCTAAAGCTGGAGCACTGATCGACAACATCAGGCAGAGTAGGGGTTAAACCCTGAACCCATGACCTCAAGCCCGCTTGAAAGAAATATTGTAAATTCAGTATAATTAAAGTACTGCAATACCAGCACAAAAAGTGCAAGCCGTGTACAGTAAGTCACTCGGACCAGTAGAGTGAGCAAAGGCCTTAATGTGAGCGCTGAGCTTGATGATGAATCACGCCACGGACCGCCTTCGCTCGCTCCTCACCATGTGCCCCGTGCAACAGCAGCAGCCAGGCCGCTCTGCGGGTCGCAGACTCCCGACGCCACCGCTGCAGAGGGCTTACCGTCGCGTCCCAGGGAGGGCTTCGGTTTCACAGGAAGCTTTGTGAGGTCCAGGAGGACATGCTCGCGAAACCGAACACCCCGCCCAGCGGGAGCACGGCGCACGGACGGAAAATGTGACGACGGCGACAAATCCTGTCTTTACAGTCGCAAAGACCCCCCGCTCCACGGTTAAAATTCTCAGCCCTTGGGGGACAACACTCTCATTTTCCGCTGGAGCTGAAGCTCTTCCTACCTTCTCAGTTAACCTTGACCCCTACCTGCCTACCAGAGTGAGTATTTACCTACCCCTGAGCTCCCTTTAGAGTTGCTCATGCTACCCTTTATGGGATTAGCCACGTTTCCCTTCTGGAGGTTAAACTCATCCTCAGATCGCAGATCTAAATCCTGTGTATTAATGCCGAACCTCTAGTCTGCAGTGATGGTCTTCCTCTTGCTCTCCCGTGGGGACCTCGCTAATGGATGGTTAATGAATAATTCATGGAACGAAAATGACTCGCAGAGAAGATACCTGTGCAATAAAATTAGAGGGAACACACTATGTGAGCTGAGCTGATGCGAGTGAGGGAGAAAGACCAGGAGGGGACAAAGACGAATATGGAGGACTGAAGGCTGACCACTGACCGACCGCTGACCTTTCTGTGCTCCTGCAGGTTGGCTGAAGAAGAGCACTTCTTGCTGCAGATGGTGCACATCAGCTTTCTACGGGAGCTCCCTGGGAAGAGAGAAGACCCAGAGTGAGTACTGCAAGTGCCAGCAGGGAGTGACAAATGCACAAGCTCCACCCATTCCACAAGAGTGACGGGATTGGTTGAACCCAGTGTGGGGATCCACCACAACAGGACAAGTTGGGCCCACTTAGCCACCTGGACTCTTCCACGGTTGCAAGCTGATGAGCTGCTTGTTTGGTTCCATCTCGTGGTCTGGAAAACTGGACTTGTCTCCGTTGGCAGAAGGGTGCCTTGGCTGAACCTCCTCAAAACGAGGCTTCCAAACATCTCGCCGCACTGCGGTGGATCGCTGAGGAGACGCGGCACCGAGCGAGTCACGCACCCTTGTGTTCAACTCACACAAACACGTGCTCCCGCTGTTCCAAACAAAAAGGCACAAAACCCTAAGAGTTTCATGATTTGCGCAAAACAAGCCTCAAGAATAATAACAGATTATTTTTTAATAAGGACTATAAATAAAAATTTACAGTCTCAGAGTAAACCCAGTGATGATGTGTTGGGAAAAGCCTCGCGGACGGGAGAACGCGGCCGAGCCCGTGCCCGGCTGCCACCGCGGAGCTGTGTTCCAACGGCAGGCCACGTATTTGGCGGGTATTTGTATTTGGCGGCCAGGGAGCAATGCCCAGGTGCCGACTTCCACGGACGCGGTCGGGACGACGGACGACGGAAGACGGACGACAGGCGCTGGGCTCTAGCCCTGCCTCCACTCATCGCTCACCCATCTGGGGGCAGGACGCCTTGGACTCGACCAGCTCTCGATTAGTTATTCAGCTGAGGTCAGAGGTCAATGGCCAGACCAACTTCCCTAACTGGTAACCTTGTTAGAAAGTGACAGATATTCTAATTCAGTGTACCGCAATGCCCCTTTGTCTTACTGCACATTTATTACGAACCAAAGTGCTCTCAGCTGCCTTCCGACCTCATGGCTGCATTAGGACAGGGGATGCGTGCCACTCTCTTCATATAGGGTCGAGCTGGGGTCACGATGAGAGCAATGGTGGACTGGGGTGAGAGCAAGGTCAAGCTAAGGTTGAGCTGCGGTCGGAGGGCGCTGCCTAGACAGCCTTGTGTCAAGTTGCGTTAGAGACCAAACCTGACCAGTGTTTGGTGCTGAGCATCATGGGAACAAACCCCATATTACTCTGTCCGCTCCCCCAAGGTGCTCCTTTGTGCTCTATGATTTATTTACTGCTAAAAATAAAGTAACCTGAATCGTTCACCAGGCTATTCATCTCCCAGTCTTCTGTAACTAGTTAACTACTTACTTAACTCAGGTGTCAATTATGTTTAGGATAATTTATGATAAAATAGGAGCAAAATCTATTGTATTGGTATCTTTTTTGTCTAATATTCTTTCCTTTGGGTCATTCTGGGGTGAACTTGGTTCCTGCTTGGAAGGCGTTAAGAACTTTCCTCATAAAGAAAAATAGGGCTTAAACAATCAGTTTGTCGATTCGGGTTCGAAAATGAAGCACTGGGTGAATGTCACGCTTATGGGGGGGGGGGAGTGCCCAACGAGCTCGACAAGCCCGACATTAACAGTGAACAGGATCCGGCGTCACTTTCACGCTGCTTCCTCAAGCCAGGCCTTTGATCCGTCCACCGCAGACCCCACGAAGAGTCCGAACGCGGTTCCGACAGACGGCGGAAGGCCGGGGACCGTCCTTTAACGAGTGGCGGTCCTGCAGGAAAAAGCAGAGTGACCCCTGCTGCTTCCCGTAACTCGGCTCCTGCTACCACAGAAGAGCTCTTTGTTTCTCGAAATCCCACTCTGTGTCGGCGACCAGCTCCGCCCCCAGTCAGTGGACGCTAATGGGGCAAGTGAACTACTGGGGGCGCCACTATCAGAGGTTTGATCGGGGGTGGCTAAGCGGGGGGGGGCACAGTGTTTGTGTGTGTACGCAGGTGTCACTCTGTGCGTTAGGGACTGTGTGTGTGAGTGACAGAGACAGAGGGAGTGAGTGAGTGTGAGAGAGCGAGAACTCGTGGCAGAACAGTGTATGTAGAAGGGAGTCGTACTGGAGGCCAGAAGTACGTCGAGCAATAAGTTAAAATGGGATAAAATTAAGGTGGTGGTTCCACTCACAAGGGTCCAGAATGTAAAGTCAGCTAATTCTCAGTCTTTTCTTTGATGTGGTGCAAGGAGCTCCCTGTGTCCCTCGGAGCTGCTGAATCCCTCCCACACCAAAGAAGGGTCTCGAACCCATCTGTTTGAGAGCCACTTCTCTCCTGATCTCCTGACAGCTCCACAAATGAGTCCAACACCATCTGCTATGACTATCTGTTTGCTACTGAATGTCACTTCTATAGGAGCTACTGGAGGGATGTGAACCAGCAACATGGTGGTGTGTGTCCATAGTCCTGTGTGTGTCTAGAGCTCTTTGTCTGTTGCTGATGCACCGTTTTCACTCTGACTTGTACATTTCAATTTCAAAGTGTCTGCCAGAGGTGTAGAAGTAAAACGGACCTTGAAACCTGGTGCCTGAATGTTCTAATTCAAATTACTTTAATGAGCTGCAACTGGTTGGAAACCTCCCTGAATTACAGCTAACAGCGAACCCAAGTCATGAAGTGGGATACGACCCCACGACAGTTAAGGGCAAATTTACTGTTTTGGAAACAACGTCCCTGAGCTGCTTCTAGCACATTCTGCTTCCATCTCAAAGCACTTTTTGTTTTTTGGATGGTTTCCATCAGCATGTTTACACGCCTGCCGATGTTTGCGGGCCGAGCTGCAGACGCCCGTCGCTACCCATCGTGGGGGGCGTGGAAGCGGCGGGAGATGAAAGACACAAGTGGCCGCAGAGCCAGACAGACAATCGAGCCAAAGATATAATTATTACTCTCTGATAGTGGGGACGAACGACGAGAAGATTTCCGACAGTAAAACGGCAGTTATGAGAAGTAGGTAATTAGAGGGGGGCCCTAATCTGCACTCTGCTAATTACAGAGCGGCTCTTTAATTAATTAAGGTCAGGAGTCGAGAGCGCCCGTAATGACACACACTTATTAAATTTACCCGAGGCCCAGTTAAAATAAGCCGCTCTGCCCTCTAACCGATGCCCGAAATACATAGAGAAAGTTTTTATTCCTGGGACGGATGGGTGGCGCGAGCCAACTCGAACCCTCGCAGCGGGCGTGTAAACACACACCAACGGCACTGCTGCATCGCCGCTCACGCGCGCCAATCGGCACGATAGGGGGCGCCGGTGAGCGGAGGTCCAAAAAAAAGCAGCTAACGCAACAGCATAGGAGACTGAAAAAGCAGCAGAAATATTTTTCTGCCATATATTAATTTCAGCCAGGAATTCAATAAAACATTGCTCTCGAACCCTGACCACTGTAAGTCAAAGGTGTGATGACTGCAGTGATGTAGTGTAATGGCACAAATAAGCCACGCCCACCCGAACAAACAGCCTCTAGGAACATACCACACGCCGCTGTGCGAAGGAGCCACTCCCACTCGCACAAACAATCACGCGTGTGTGCGCCTTTCTGTACGCGCCACACCCACCTGCGTGACCAGGACACACCCAGCTGTGTGAACACCCTTGTAAATTGAGCTTTTTAAAAACAGAGGCCACACCCACATGCACTAAAAAGCCACACCCACCTGTGTGAACACTGCCTTTGTGCTTCTTCAAGGCTTCCTTGCTCTTGAAGCGCTTCCCGCAGCTCTCTGCTTTACAGATGAACCTGGCGTCTCCTTTACACGCCTCTTTGTGCTGCTCAAAGCTACAGCAGGAGACGGGAGAGCCCAGTCAGTGTGTGTGTGTGTGTGTGTGTGTGTGTGTGTGTGTGTGCGTGCACGCACGTGCGCTTGTACCCGAGAAGAGACGGCCGGGCTGCCCAGGCATACTGAGTTATGAGCAAAAGGGGCGGAGCCTGCAGATGAGACTCCCAAAGGGTCACACGTCACACCTTCACATGGGGGGGCGGGGCAGTAGGGGGCGGAGACGGCCTGCGAGACCCACCTGGACTCGGAGCTGAAGATGCTGTGGCACGTGCCACACTGGTGTACTGCGGTACCGTCTCCACTGGAGCCCAGGCTCTCAGTGCAATGCAGGACACTGGAGGTGTGACAGCAGCAGGGAGGGGTTCGGGGGGGGTTGAGCTTATACTGTTAAATGCATATAGTGCCAGCTTCTTATTACTATAATTCTTATAATTATTATTTTCATTACAGCAGGAAGCCACAAGTAGCTCCTCTGCTACACATTAATTCACTTCTATCACTATTAACCGAAATACAGTAATTGTGAGTTTTCCCTCAATACTACGTTTAACCCCCAATCGCGTACACAGAGGTACACGGAAGTGGACAGAGGCGGACGGAGGCGGACAGAGTATCACGTGGGCGGCGAGCGGCCGAGACGGGACTCACTGGCGCTGCAGCGCCTGCTTCACAGGAAACCTCTTGCCGCATGTTCGACACCTGAAGTCCTTGTCGTCGGTGGCGGGACGCTGGTGCAGGGTGTGCAGGTGGGCGGCCAGGACCTCCTCGCTGGGGAAGCTGCTCTCACACAGCAGGCACGGGTGGTCCTCCTTCACCAGCACGTCTGGGGGTGTGCGGCAGCTCTTCACACACACGCACACGCACACACACGCACACACAGATGCGCGCGCACGCAGCACCGTCCTTCCAGCTCTTACCCGTCTCTGCCTGGGGCCGTGCCTCCTTGCTGCTGTCGTCTTCATCCTTCACCGCTTCCTCTTCCTCCTCCTCGGGGTCCTCCTCCATGTCGCTGTCCAGGTAGCCGATGAGCAGCTCGGTGTCCGTCTCGATGTCGTCCACCGCCAGGTAGAAAATGTTCTCACCGTCCTGCCGACGAGCGAGGAGGCGCCAACAAGCGTCACTTTGGGGACCACGAAGCCCACGAGAAGGACTAGTGAAACCCGATGACCAGCGACCAAGGGCAAGCGGGAGGGCAGCAGGGGGCGCCGTGGTTAAGAATGCCGCCTTTGGACTCAAGGGACCTGACAGTCACTTTAAACTGACACAGTAAAAAGGACCCCGCCGTACAAGCAGGTAAATCAGTGTAAGCAGCTTCAGAGAGAAATGTCAGAAAACGAAGAATAACTGAACAGATGATGATCTATGTTCCATAACTGCAATATGAACAACTGCGATGAGCTGCCCAGTCCAAGAGGTACAATTCATTCATTCATTTTAACGGAAAGAGAGGACGTGAGGTTTGCCGGGCGCCTGCTGTCGCACCCTAGGGAGAAACACCCGACCTCCATCGCTTCTCATCGCTGGCTCTCAAAGCGATTAATAAGCAACACATTTTGAGTTGTCTGTCACACAGCAGGCGCCCTTTCGCCAGGAACGAACGCTCCGGCCCTTCACCGTCCCCAGCGGTCGAACCCGGTCTGGAGATGAGTGTCTCGTACAACGGGAGGTCAAACCGGGGAGCGATCCTGTTCGTGGTACTTGAACACACACTACGACTTCTGCCCTCGACTGTGCCTCCCCCAACCCTAACGCACATTCGCTCTCGGTGACGAGTAATAGCAGCACATGAATTGTAAATAAGCAAGTAAACAAATGAAATGCAGTTAAAATGTGGTTTTAAAAAAAGCGTCACGCACGTTTAAAACACGGAGGTGTGGGAAAGCTGCTCACCGCACCAGGTGGAGCGCCAAACGCCTCTTGCTCCGGGCGGTCGGACCACCGCCGCGTTAAAAAAAAAGGCAGCTGGCCGTCAATGGGAGCAATAAATATCACGCACGTATAAATACTACGAGGCAGCCGTGGCGAAAACATTGACCTCGGAAAGACTTTCTCCCACGGTCGCCATGCGTTGGACGCGTCCCGTGACCGCTGCGTTATTTCGCTCGTTTAACTCGCAGCCGAGGAAGCGCGACACACACCGCGCGAACATTAACGCCAAGCAATGATAATAATAATAATAATAATAATAATAATACTCGAGTCTGTCAATAATAATGTTACACATATTTACCGCTCTTTCCAAGCGCTGTCGGCTACACACATGAACCCTTCGCACTGAGACACCACGGTAAATTCAGCTCCTATTTCTCTCACCTCGGGGTGGCACATGAATGTGGAGACCACAAGGCCAGCAGGTGGCGTAGTGGTTCAGGCTGCTGCCTCGCAACGAAAGGACCCGGGCTTGAATTCCAGTCCCTCTGCAGAACCCTTGCTCAAGGCACATACCCTCCATTGACGCAGTAAAAATTACCCTGCTGTATGCAAAAAACCCAGCGTTCTCTGCTGCCTTGAACAAAGTTAAAAGCAAAAAATAAAAACACTGGTGGTGTCAACAATTCAGCAGCATGATATTTAATGAGCTGATTATTTATTTTATTACTCAACGAGAGGAACTGGCCCAAATTCCGCAGCGGTACCGGCGCGTGTTGACAGAAATGGATCGGCAAACGGCCGAGGAAAAGAGCATCGGCGTTTCGACCACACGTGACATTACAAGAAGGTGAGGCAAGAAATATCGGAGCATGGTAAGGAGATAGGTAAAACGTGGCAAATCAAAGTAAAACTGTTAAAAGTAGAGGTCTACTGGAGAATAGGGGCTCAGAGGTTATAGGTTTGAATCCCACCTGCAGCTGTTTAAATGGGTAAATCAGCGTGAGTGGCTCTGCAGAAAGGCGTGGGCCGTGTGAAAGACCGTAGTAACGAGAGGACAATGACAACGGAAAAAGCGGAACGCGCTGGAGGGGACACTGCGCCGCCACGCAACAGTAGCGCCACCACAAGGCCGAGGAGTCATGGGGTCGGGAAGTCAGTGCTAGAACTTCCAAGGACTCGATCAAAACCGAAAAAGGTCAAACCCATTAGAGCAACATGTTCTGCCAGTCCAGCTTGATTAAGGTCAAAGGTCGGACAAAAAGGGAGTACGACATCCTCACAAAAGGCTGTGTTCAGGAAGGCCATCGTTTTCGTTGGCGGGGGGGCGGGTACACACCTGCTTTATTTTACTGCAGAAAAAACAATGAGTGCAGGACATGAACCAGGGCGGTGCAGAACCAAGTGGGGGTGGCCCTCTGCTCCACGGTTGTTTTATGGTCTAATCAGTTCAACAGGTGGCATAGCAGTTGGAGCTGGTTATTGAGTTGCAATTAAAGGGATCTGGGTTCAAGTCCCACCTTCTGCTAAAGGGCTCTTCATCATGGAAATGACCCTGAACTGACAGTTCAAAAATTACCCTGCTATGTACAGGAAATCAGTGTATGTATCTGAGTGTAGAAACATGACACTGTAAGTAGCCTTGGGCAATGGTGTCACATAAAAAATAATTAATATGAGCAAATTCAAACCAGTCAGGTTCTCACCGAGAACAATACAAGGAGCTCCCAGCCAATCATATTCTCACCAAGAAGAGTACAGGGAGCTCCCGGCCAATCGTATTCTCACCAAGAACGGTAAAGGGAGCTCCCAGCCAATCAGATTCTCACTAAGGACAATACAGGGAGCTCCCAGCCAATCAGATTCTCACCAAGAACAATACAGGGAGCTCCCAGCCAATGAGATTTGCACACAGGCACAACCATTGGCAATTCCCAATGGATCAGATTTGCACGTCAAGCTCCGGGGTGGAGAAGATACAGACCAGAGTGAAGTTCCTCATACCCTCACATGTGGTGGATGGAAGCAACAGTGGAGAACCAAAGGACCAAAGATATTTATTTTTCTTTACTTAAAAAGTGGATCTTCAGTAATAACAAACACTTTAACTGAAGCCAAATACAAAAATAAACCGAGAAAAAGAAACATTGAGTTACAAAAGAAAATGATGCACATACTGTGTGAGTGACGGAGAGTGTGTGTGTGTGTTCCACTGATGTATGGATGAGTGATCCAATGTAAGTAGTGTATCCAGCAGTGTAAGTCACCGCGGTGAATGAGGCGTGTGGGCTGATGGTGACACTACATAGAGTTCATTGGAAGTCGCTTTGAAGGAAAGCGTGTGCTAAATAAATAAACGTAAATGTAAATGTGTAGGGGGCGCGGTGGCGCAGTGGGTTGGACCACAGTCCTGCTCTCCGGTGGGTCTGTGGTTTGAGTCCCGCTAGGGGTGCCTTGCGATGGACTGGCGTCCCGTCCTGGGTGTGTCCCCTCCCCCTCCGGCCTTACGCCCTGTGTTGCCGGGTAGGCTCCAGTTCCCCGTGACCCCGTATGGGACAAGCGGTTCAGAAAATGTGTGTATGTGTGTAATGGGACAAGCAGAGCGGTGCAGCAGAAGTGTGCTGGGCCCAGAACCCAGAGATCGATGTATCAAAACCATCCTCTGCTAAATGACTTAATTTAGGGATGGCTGGTAGTGTAGTGGGTACAGCTACTGCATGTGGACCTAAAGGTCACAAGTTCAATTCCCCCCTCTGGTTGTACTACTCTTGAGCAAGGTACTTACCCTAAAGTGCTCCAGTAAATTTACTCAGCTGTATAAACGGGTAAATAATTGTAAGTTGCTTTGGAGAAAAAGTG
Source organism: Scleropages formosus (assembly GCF_900964775.1). NCBI lineage: Eukaryota > Metazoa > Chordata > Actinopteri > Osteoglossiformes > Osteoglossidae > Scleropages > Scleropages formosus. Next base: position 31,651,680 of record NC_041814.1, on the reverse strand, counting down.
TTCTCTACTCCTTTTGTCCATTTTTTATTTTTTCCCCTCCCCCATTAGGGGTGGAGCATCCTGGAGGGGCGTCGCCAGGGTCTGGAGCTCGTGACGCTTTACCTGATGTGTGCACACACGTTCATCCAGGAGTTTCCTCCGTGGTAGCGGTGAGCATTCGTGCGCGGACAGCGACCAGAGCCGAACGCAGACTAAACAAGCCCCCTCCCAGCCCCTTCACGCCGTCTACATCTCTCCATCTCGCTCCCCATCTGCCCATCGGAGCCCCTCTCTCCCTCCCTACGCGATGCCGAAGGGGGCCTCACCTGGATGGCGGCCAGGTTCTTCTGCTCCTGCGTGGGCGCCTGGTGCACGAAGCGCAGCCAGTTGGCGTGGCGCGGGTTGCTCGCGTCCAGGACGTACAGCACGTCGCCCTTGTTCCCTCGCACCTGGGACACGCGGGGCACACGACAGTGCGGCTCATGTTTGTTGCTCCCAAACAATAATATTTCAAGTGAACGAGATAAGATGAGAGGCACGTCAGCTGGAAAGGGGTTCAAACCCACGATCTTTGGGGCCAAAGGCAGCGGCGCTAAGCACCGCACTACCTCTCGTCCCGTTACCCGGTCGTCAGCGTCAGATGGTGACCGTTACTGTTGACTCAAAGATGAGTTTAATGTAAGAGACGCGGTATAATGGGTAACTGGGTCTCTGTCAACGTCTCATCTTTCATTGCTTTCGTTTGTTTTTGTGCCGTCTAACGTTTTCACGTTCCCTCTTTTGAGTGCGAAATACTTAACCGCCTGCTTTTCCGTGTGTCCCTACTTGCTTTCGCATTTAGTGATGTCACTTCCTTCTTATGTGATCATGTGACCGATATGATGACACACTTCCTGTCTGCCAGATGGCAAGGAGGTTTCCTGCTGCAGGAACTGAGAAACTCAGCGCAGATGGCATGGATAGAAAATAAAGCTGGTGATGCTTCAGAGCGATGCGGGAAATGCGTAAAAGAGTTGTAAAACGCGACGTGGGGATTCTTCGGGGCTTTCGGGACACCTGCTCTACGACACGCGTCTGCGTGCGTCGCGGTCGAGCGCCTTCCACCGATTTACCCCCTTCCGGCAGGCGGCTGCTGGGAAGTTCAATACATTCGACGCAGAACGTAGCGTAAAAAGCACCACCCGAAACGCAGGACACCGATTCCCTCACAGCGGAGAGGAGCTCCGGGGGTTCGAACCCCGCCCTCCGCCTGCTCTGAAGTTATGAGCTCTGCCCAAAAGGAGAGAGACGCTGTCATTATCACAGAGCACCTTGTAGAGCATTTCCAAGCGAAAACGATATGCTGTCAACCGCTCGGCCCTCTTTGTCATAACACGGACGCTGTCGTTTTCTCGACGCCTCTTCAAACACACGCGACACGCCGCCGGATCCACCCGCAACAGCCATTCTTTGCGAGGAGATCCACCTAGGAGACGTGAGAACCTTCGCTCGAGCGTGAGAGGAATAGAGGAGATACGGGAGCGCTTCTTTCTGGCTCCCGAAAACAGCGGAACCCCTCGTTCCAAAGCGCAGAGGCACGGCTGAGGCGGGACACCGCCACCAGGGTCACCTCCAGCGAAGGGTAGGTGAGCGCGACCCAGAACTTCCCTTTGCTTCAAACCGTTGACGCCATTGAATTGTCCGGGTGAACTTAAACACGTTCTTGAACCGAGGAGCCTCGTTGGATGGCGGCCCTAGAGGACCAGGGCTGAAGAGCCTTGTTGGATCTAGGCCCTGCAAGACCATGGTTGAGGAGTGTTATGGGATGGTGGCTCTACAGGACCAGGGTTGAGGAACTTTCTTGGATCCAGGCCCTATAGGACCAAGGCTGAGGAGTGTTGTGGGATGGTGGCCTTACAGGACCAGGGTTGAGGAGCCCTCCTGGATGGAGGCTCCGCAGGACCAAGACAGGGGACCCTACTGCATGGTGGCTTGGCGGGAGTTGAGGTGTCCTTTCAGATGCTGGCGTTGTGGCATCAGAGCTGCAACACCACACCTGCTTGAGGTCCTGCATTTCTTTTAACGTTAGCAGCGCTGATGAAGATGTTATGTGTCCCATACCTCCCACATGAGGCGTGTGTCCATGGTGTCGTCCAGCTCACCGGTCATCCTCTTCTCTCCTGCAAAGGGCCCAAACTTCTCACCCTGGGGAGCAGTGAACATTATGTCAGTTCCAAAGCGAAACGTGATACAGCTGTACAGAGACTCCGAGTTCTATGGAATAATAGTAACGATAATAATAAGTCAATGCGGTCATAACAGGGGGCTGGGACACGACATATCACAGCACTTAAGAGCATGTGCGTTTGGCCCGAACATTGTTGGGTCAAGTCCCAGCACAGGCACTGCTGTAGTAGTAGGGAGCGATGCAGATGACACTTCCCGAACCAACGGGAACTTTACTGAGGTGGGAGGAGAGACCCTCGCCCCCCCCCGCCGAGAGCGGTCACGGAAAAGTTGGACGCGAGGGAAAGCGTGACGTTCGACTGCGGAACGGAACGGAACGGAACAGGGAGGACGCGGGGAGCGGAAATAAAGTAAGGGAAGCGCGTTCCCGAGCGCACTTCGCCCGTCGTTTACTCGCGCGCGACTTCTCCTAGGCTTTTGCGCGCGTTCGCTCGCTCGCTCGCTCGCTCGCTTCCAGCTGTTTCTCTCTCTCTCTCTCTCTCTCTCTCTCTCTCTCTCTCTCTCTCTCTCTCTCTCGACGTGGCACTTTCTGCTTCCCCGGCAGCGCAGGACACGTCTGCAGACCCCCGGACGGACGCGCCCACCGCCACTTTCTTCTTGCCGGAGCGGAAAAGAAAAAGAAAAAGAACCCAGAAACAGAAAAGAAGGGAGTGAAAAAGCGCAGCTCCGAGCGACGCGACGTCGTCGACGGGACAAACGTAACGAACCTTCTTGACGCGCCTGGCGGTGTAGAGCCCGACCCCGTCCTGCACCCCGGACGACTTGAGCGCGAACCTGTCCGGCACGTACATTCCCAGCATGGCCATATATTAGTAGTAGCCGCATGAGCGAGCGCGCCCACGCAGCAGTCACGCGCAGCCCCGCCGATGATGATGATGATGATGATGATGATGTTTGTTTATTTGCTTGTGCTTGGCACGCGGAGGGCAGCGCGTTCTGCAGGCTGCTCTCAGCTCCTCGGTCCAGGTTCCACTTCCATGTTGTTCCTCGGCGGGGGGGGGGCGACAGAGGGCGGGCGGGCGGGCGGGCGGCCGGCCGGGGGGGGGGGAATGCCGCGCTCTGATTGGCTCAAAGTTCGCAGCTCCGAGGGGCTTCGGAAGGACCGCGCGAAGGAAGCGGAGAGCCGCGCGCATCCTCATCACCGTTATTATTATCGTTATTGTTGTTATTGCGTCGAACGTTTTTAACGATGATGAAGTTCTGGCGATCACTGAGTTTGTGTGCAGCAGAAATGTATCTAGAACTCGGTGTGTGTGTGATACAATGTTTCGTTTTTTGAGACACGTGCCAATTCATGTTTAATCCGACTTTGCAAATTTGCACGCGCTGCTGCGTTTCTCCACTTTTGCCGATAATATATGTCGATCTGCTGACACTCATTTGCCCGTTTCTGCAGCAGGGTAAAGCAGGGTAAAATTCTACTGTCACTTCAGTTCAGGTAAATGCGGGGAGGGTTTCGAACCCGAGACCACGACACAGTGTTACACGTTAATGCAATGTGAATGTTGAATGTAATACAACAAATAATTTATCCATTCAGTTACACCAAGCCTTGGTCCAAGGTATTACTAAATGTAATTACATTATTTACCGGCTTAAACTTTCATCTATTTGTGTTTTTATTTTGCAAAAGCGACGGATTATTCTGTCCACCGCTGGTAATGCAGTGTGTGTGTGTGTGTGTGTGTGTGTGTGTGTGTGTGTGTGTGTGTGTGTGCGTGTGTGTTGTGCTCCAGATGTGATTCGACTTCTCGCACACTTCAGCATCATCCCACAATGTCACACACTGCGCTGTGAATGTCTACTGCTGTTCTCACAATACACACACACACACACACACACACACACACACACACACACACACACACACACACACACACACACACACCCTTGAGGCCTGCGGCGGCATGTGCTGAGACACGCATGTCCCGCCTGGCAAACACCAGAGCTGCACGCTGTTCGACAAGATAAACGTGTCACAGTAAACGTGTCCATCGATAAGGTGTCAAACTCGTCCGCTGAAACGTTTCGGAACACGCACACGCACACACCTGCATGTTTGTTGGAGTGCGTTATGTTTGTAGAGCCAGAGGCACCGACGAAGGGCTTGGACCTACCCAGCACGCAGCAGTACCGCGGTATGGCCTCGCCAGCAGTGACCCGTTCACACCGGGTGACCCCGGGTGACCCCAGGTGACAGGCCTCTGGAGCCCCAGCTGCTGGTCGTATGCAAATGATCCCCAGTGCAACAGTACCTAGAAATGACACAACGCTCCTCTGCTTCATTTCTTTGCCCTGGCGGCCCGGGAGAAGACCCGTTACGGTCCGAGCTTCTTTTTAAGGTGCTGAAGGACAAGCTGACCGAGTTAACGTCCACGGTCCGGACAAGTGGACTGAAGACTGAAAACGCCATCATTCCGAAACCTTTTTTATTGAATCTTCTACAAAACATTAATATTTCCCCTTTGTTTTTCAGCATTAATATTGCGCCCGCCGTTCTAAACGTATCACGTCAGATCAATCAAATTAATCTGTAGCTTTTCTCGGTTAACATGATACGACATTTCATGTCCTTCTTTATTGTTGTTGTTGGTGGTGGTGGTGGTGGTGGTACTGTTTATAATCTTTCCTGTAAATCAGATAAAGTTGTCAGTTTTAATCTGTAATAAAACTTCTCACAAGTGAAAATTTTCTGTGATACAATATTTTCATGTCAATAAAGGCTTTACTGTCATTTGAACCATATACCCCTGTACAGTAACACGGTGAAAGGAAACAACGTTCCTCCAGGACCCTGGTGCTACATAAAACATCACACAGACTACGCCGAGTGTACGCGTCCAAGACTTGTGCGAACGGCGCTGGACATTTCAACAGTACTAAGTATTGCAACAACGAGTAAAACGGGACGATAGTTCCAGTGTCAGTCCAGTCCTGAGTATTGAGGAGTCTGATGACTTGGGGGAAGAAACTGTCGCACGGTCTGGTCCTGAGACCCGGGTGCGGCGGGTCAGTCTGGTGGCTCTGCGGACGCAGCGCGTCGTGTAAACGTCCGTGATGGAGGGAGGAGAAATGGAATCCTTTGTAAACTACATTTATTCATTTATCTGATACTTTTTCACATAGACTTACTGTGTTAAGCTGCTTACACCGATTTACCAAATTATTCAGCTAGGCTGTTTTTACTGTTTCAAGTCATGGTAACATTCTGATTCACTATTACTATTATTATTATTATTATTGTTGTTATCATTGTTGTTGGTGGTGGTAGTGGTGTTGTCTCCAACATCCACAATGAAAAACGTGTAAAACAATTAAAATAGTCCAGTGTGCTTTTGTGATCGTACATATATTTGGCTCTGAACTAAATTTACTGCACATGCGATAAACACCAGTAAGCACAAAGCCGTGTGCGAGGTGTGTTGGAGAACACACGGCCGCTCTGGCAGGAACGGGGCACATTTGGCATGTGGGTGCCTTCCCTTCGCACCGCAGGTCTCTGCCAGTGCATGTGCGTGTGTGTGTGCGTGTGTGTGCGTGCGCGCGTGTGCGTGTGTGTGTGTGTGTGAACCCCGAGTTGTTTCAATTACCTGGGAGAGCGGGCCGGATGACGAGACCTTCGCTTAGTTTAAACACACAGACACGCCATCGGACCTGCTCCCTGCGAACGCGTCCTGAGTCATTACCTACGGAAGGAACACGGCACACGATGCTCACGTGGATCGAGACGCAAAACACGTAGATTGAAAACACGTTTATGTTTACAGATGGCCTTTTGTTTGCTTTGTCTCTAAACTTGTGTGTATGTTCTGTGAGTATTTTTGGACTCCGGAGTGTGTGAATCTGCACTTCTGTGCTTCCTGCATGTTTGCCTTCTTTTGCGCTCATGGACATGATTTCAGGCCCCATGTGTTCGTGTGTGAGGATGTGTGGGTGTGTGAGTGTGGAAATTTACCCCCTCCTGTTTAAGGCTCTATGCGCATTTCAGTGTGTGTGTGTGTGTGTGTGTGTGTGTGTGTGTTTATAGGTGTGACTCCAAGCATGTGCAACTTTGTGTGATTGCGCTCATCTGTGTGGGTCGGTGGGTGATCGTGTGCGCGCCCGCGTGTGCGATGCGTGTAATTTGCACTAATGTGCAATCAGCATTGTGTTCGTGTTGTTTACCGCGTTTACAGTGCGTGTTTATCTCTGCCACTTCCTGCCCCATTGTGGACTTGATCTAGATGGGCTGTCTTGATTGGTGACGCTTGACTTGGTTAACTTGTTTACACGCACCGTCCAACCTACGGTCACGTGATCCAGTCGGGCTGATGGGATGTGACGGTATTATGACACCAATATGACCATATTTGGTCGAGAGTTGAAGAAAACGATGAGTAATGAGCGACAAACACACTTGACGTGAGTACTGGCCGTCTCACGTAAACCGCGTCCCGTTACTCCAGCGAGAAACACGGCACTGTGGTCAGGCTCAGGATGATGGCGAAAGTTTATTTAAAGCAGCTCAGGCCATGCCCCCATCTGATGGAGCCACAGCCGCACCTGAGTACCGTGAAGAGGAAGGGCGTCCCAGGTGGGGCCCTTTAACCTTCACAGAGGCTCCACTTCGAAAGGGGCTTCTGCTCGAAAAGTGGCATGTTCGGATGTTTAGGGTGCTGATCATTTATATTCATTCATTCATTTACCTGCCACTTTTCTCCCAAGTGTCTCGCAGCATTTAGCTACTTGCAGTGATTTATCTGCTTGCACAGCAGGGTGATTTTCACTCAAGCACTTCAGATTAAGCACCTTGTTCAAGGGAATTACTGCACAAAGTGGGATTTGAACCTTGCCCCTTCAAGTGGAATGTATCAGCGCTAACCACTGCGCCTCCTGCTGCCTGATCCTGACTTCATTAAATTTCCAATGTTTGATTTACTCATAAGTTCAGTTATTTCATACTATTTGGGCTCAAAGACATTTTCTGTTTTTAGTTACAGTGTGTTTTTCCATTTAGTTGATTGTGCTTTCTTGGACCACAGATCATTGAAGTCCAACCAATGACCTCTCTTCTCTTCTCACTTCCTGAAGTAAACACACCCCAGTACATCACAAAGGGACTCTGCAGTGTTACAGTACCTACAATTATTTACTCTTTGATACAGCTGGGTAATTTGACTGGGGCAAGTTAGGGTAAGTACCTTTCTGAAGGGTACTGCAGCTAGAGGTGGGATTCAAACCTGCAACCTTTGCGTCCAAACGCAACAACTCAAACTACTGCACCACCAGCTGTTCCCAGAATGCATAGAAACATGTGGTCGATGTTTACTTTTGTCTCCCTCTGCTTTGTTTTTCGTAAGTCAGCTTTTCTGTGCTCTTGGTGGAACGGCTGAATTCACCTGGTTTTGTCTTTTGGCAGAGAGTCACCAACTTCTGTGATGAACCCACACACACACACACACACACACACACACACACACCTGGCCAGTTGGATGGCCTGGCAGCGATGTTGTATGAGACCAGGAATGCCTACCGAGTCAATTTGCAGGAGCAGAGAACCTGCCCTTGGACCAAGAACTATGCTGAGCATCTCATCTGATGAAGAATGATGAGTCTGCACTTTCTGCTCAGGACAGGGATGACTTTTCACTGCTCTGAAATACTACCCATCGTCTGGGATCCACTATGGCAGCATCCCCGTCCTCTAATCCATCATTTCTGCAACACTGATCAATAAATGTCTGCTGTGCGTTTTGGACAAAAATTACACTTAAGCATCAGGACCCTCTGTAATCTCTGCTTTTTGTACTCTGTAGAGTCAGGAATTATGACATTTACCTGGGTTGAATGTGGGTATTTACCTAAAACACAGTTTTCTGGTGAACCCTGGCAACAAGATTTCTGCATGGCCCCGAAATGGGCTTCTTCCCATCCAAAAGTCTCATTTCGACTGTTCAATTACTAAAGATGCTTTTACAACAAGGGTCTGACAAGATTATAGTTTTACCCTCAGACTGCCTGAGATTTTGACCGAGGCACTTTGGGTCAAGCCTCTTGTCTAAGGACACAGCAGCAGTTCTGTAGCTCCAGCCTTTAGCCCGGTTCCTCGACCGCAAGACTCTCTGCTGACCATATCGGACCACCATTGGAGGGGTCCGAATTTGAATGTCAGGCCTTCAGTCTTTGCCTTCATTTCCCCCCAAACTGAAGAATAATTATACAGTTTAACACCACAGTTTCAGCCCTTTGAATGTTTAACAAATACTTAGCACTTCTGCGATATTTAAACCCAACAGAAATAAGCCCCACAAAACTTACCGCAGCATCATGTCCGGAAAATTTTCAGGTAAATAATGTCAGTGGTTGGAAGAAATCAACATGTGAGAAGAAATATGATCTGTAGGTGTCTCATTTTCCTCCAAGGTCATGGAATCCTTCCTTCGCATGTGCTTTTCCAAAGCTACGTATGGGTGGTTACATTCTGAAAGACTGGTGACAGTCAGACCAAGAGGACTGAAAACAGGCTTAGAAAACACTGGAGAAGAATCAGCCAGATGGTCATTGAGTTCCCTCTGGAAACCGCTTTGTCTGAGACTCTGCCCTTGATCCAGTCCCATTTGAACTGGGCAGAACAAAGCTGGATAACCATCAGATGATGGCCCTAAGGCGAGGTCGTGGCCACTGAGGCTGGGGCGACTCGTCTGTTAACGCCGATGCTCCGAGGGTCTGCTTCCTACTTCCTCCGACACGCGTGTTCCTGTAAATACGGTAAACACGGCCTCCTGTGGGCCTGCAGCCCCAACTGATGTTCATCACCGTATATCAGTACAACGGGGAGGACTGTAAAACGTACACATTACATACGCACTTTACAAAACACTCCCTTTACAACATGCAGTGGGATCATCAACCCTCATCTACAATTATATGGGAGGCGCCAATTCTGGCCGACAAGCTTTAGCAACGAGAGGCTAATATTAAAGGGTGCCATCGATGTACTTGTTCTAAAGCGGAAAACACATATAAAGCCACAGTACAATACATGCAACGGTTTATATTATTAACCACTTTTTATCCGGTGGCCCTTTAAAGCAAATTACAACATTAGCTTCGCACACTAAGCTGCCTACAATGATCTACCCATTTCTACAGCAGAGTAGGCTTTACCGCATCAATTTAGGGTGAGTGAACTGCACTGTACTACAGCAGGAGGGAAGATTTCAACCCAGTACTTTTGATTTGAAGGCAATAGCACTAACCACCACGCCAGACAGCCTCCTCCCCTTTGTGCCATTCTGGTGAAATGAGCCCATTTGGTTAAATTATGCAGCAAGTTCACCTTCATTCAGGGTTCTTGCAAAGAACAACACAGATGTTCTTGGAAAGCATTATATCCTGCTGTGATTACTGCTACATTCAGGTATTTTCAGTTACTTCCTGCGTCGCTCACTTGTATGGTTTGACCAGGTTTTTTGGGACGTTTAGGACAAATCATACCACAAATAGCAACAGGAACTCTGAAAATCCTTGTGTTTTACTTTCCATATAAACACATCTGTTATTAAAAAGGTCTGCACATGAATGCATTCCTGGAAAACATAAAACTGGCTGCGATGTGTCTGGGAAGCCTTTTCCAGAAAGTTGCCCTTTGCGTGGCAGAAGGTGAGAAGTCAGCTGGGTTTGGGCCGTGACGCCAGGCCGAGGACGGGGTTCTACGTGGTCCACCGGAGTGCGGGAGCTCCAGGACACGTGAGGGTAGCCTTCTCGCGCTCTGGGACTGAACCAACTCAGATGAGCTGCAGAACTGTAACCCAGCCGTGCCAAGACCCCCCCTTCCCGGAGCCTCCATGATTGCCAAGGCAGGAGCCAAACATGACTGAATTCTTTCAACTCCAGCCGTTTTCAACGGCCCCCTCAACCACATATTCCAATCTTCCAGTACGTGGCAGAACAGTTAATAAATAAATACTTTTTAAAATATTTTTTTTCCTGGTCAATATTTTTACTTCAAATGGTGGCTGGAGCTCTGACTTGGAAACCAACCACAGCTATGCTACCGAACCACAGCTAGATTTCTTATGGCGGGTGAACAGGCACAGATTTATTTATAAATATATGTGCATTTTGCATCCTTTCTCAGTACCCAGAAAGCATTAAATCATTTGTTCTCCTGAAGATCAGGCTGTTTAAGTCTGAGAGAGGAGCTTCCTTCAGTCTCCCTGACTACCCTTCCTGAACTGCTGTCCCATCAGGCTGGTGCCCAGGCCAAGCAAGAACCGATGTCCTTTTCCCAGCCACTGTTCCCCCAATGGACAGGCTTTGAGAACAATTTGGAGGCCCTCGTGGCAACTGCAGTGCTAATAAACCGTGAAAATTGCAGACAGTTACGAGTTCTTGTATAAACACAGGGAATATCGGAACTCCACCCTTTTGCGCCCTGCCGGGTCCTGGCTGTTTGTGGCCCGCATTCCTTCTTCTTCTTCTTGTAAACAGCCCCTATGTCGTATTTATTTAGGGAACGTTTGCTTCAATGAAATAACTCAGTTTGGCACATTGATGTTACCAGAACTCATTCAGGTGAAGACATTGTCTCAGTGGTGGACCTTCCAAGATTTTGGTGTAAATTCGTAGCACACAAACCTGAAATGTTATGGTCACACGGGTTCCTTAACCATCACACCACTTCTGCTCTTTGGAGTTAACTGCCACGCCCACACCCTCGAGCCGACACGGAACACCTGGGACACGGCGCAGACTGGGGCATAAAAGGCTGCGTCAGACCAACAGCTGATGCGGAACCTTGTTCAGCCTTGTTGATTGCGACCTCCTAGCTCCTAGCTCTTGTTCCCTAACGCCTTCCCCGATCCCGTCCCTTGTTCCCACGATCCTGTACCTCTTTATGATCATCGAACTCTTGCCTGTGTACCGACCTTGCCTTTTGGATTCTCCCTGTAACGACGTTTGCACCTCGAAGACTAATTGCCTGTCCTTTGACCACCTCTCTTGGATTTCCCTGAATAAACCACGAATACCGCTCTGCACTTTGGTCCGCTGCTTCCTTCCGGAACCAGACATGACATTAACGCTGTCATGTGTGCAGTGAAGCATGACTCCTGGAGTCATCGGGTTTGTCACAGGAGCTGGAGGTTGGGTGGTTCAGAAGGGAAAAGAGAGCAGAAAGATGTGATACATTCTGAGGAACAGGTATGACGACCATGCTCTGAGGAACACATCAAAGGACTGTGTTTTGAGGAACACGCTTTGAGAAAAATGTTGTGATTAACACGTTCTGTAAAACATATCCAAATCCCAGAAACCTGATGCCCAGCCTGGTTCACTCTCAGTTCACATTCAACTCCAAGCCTGACATGTACCATCGTTCCACTGTGGGAAGGGCAGGATTTCCCATCATGCACATCCTGACTTTCCAAGATAAGGCCTTAAAGAAAGATGACAATATCCCTGGGCTCTTCTCAACGACAATCGGCCTTGGTTTGGCAATAGCTTTGTTATTATCTCTTGGGAGTGTACCATCTCAGGGTCAGTAAGGTGGTCCAGCTGAGGCACTCAGCCAGAGGAAACGATCAGTCCATAGCTACCTCCAAGGGCTTTATGACCCCAGGGGAATGTGATGATCAAGCAGTGTGCTCAAGAACTTGGATCAGTGTCTTCTCTCTCTCTCTTATTGAGACATCAGCACAGCAATGAAGTATGAAGCACGGTCCTCCCCGTGGAGGTCGGCCAAAGCCTGGGACTCGCATGACTTCCTGTTCCCTGAGAAGGAGGTCTGAGCGGGGCTTTGAAACCAGGCACCGGCCCCGGACTTCGGCTGGCCTCAACTTGGTCTCGTGAAATGTGCTCCATCTGGTTTCTGCGACGACTCCCACCCTGAGCAGTCCCGTGAGTCCCATCTACTCTGGGTGGTGAAATCACGTTTTACCACTTTGGTTACAAAGCCTGCACTCACTCACTCACTCTGTGACCGTCGGCATGATTGGAGGATTGTGTGTTGCTGTGTTTGAGAGCCTGCACCTCTTTGTGTGCTTCTAACCTTGGTTTTCAGTTCCCCATCTGTCATTTGCCCTTTTTTGAAGTTCCAGTAGTGGACTTGGAAGTTGACTGAAGTTTGACGTCAAGGCTGTGATCACACTCAGTGATGTGGTGAATCCAGTCTGATCAGAAGATCTGATTTTGACATGTTTTGTTCACAGCCCCCGTTGGCCAGCAGAGGACTGAAAGGTTTAGTTTAGAAGTAAAGTCATAAGTGATCATGTGCAGAGCCAGCTTGTGCTGATTTTTGACGTTGCTTGATGTTACGTGTCTGGATGTAGGTGGGTCTGGGGTCATGTTCATCTGCTGTTCCCAGAGCTGTCATCATACCCTGAGATCTGGATATGCCATGCATGACTTTGCCTTGCTATCGAGCATTTTGCACGCTAGTTCTCTCCAACAACACTTGTTTCCAGAGACACACACGCAAACACACATCGGAAGCCATGAGCTCTTGATTTGGACGTAAAAATTCAAAATTCCTGTGGATGTTAATGGTCTCGCCAACCGTCTTAGTTGAAGGTGTACTGGAACAGCAATGCAGAGGAAATTTAGACAACGCATGACTGAATGTACATTAACACATGTTCCAAGAGTAATCAATCATCTCACTTTTCTCACAGTGAACCTATTCCCCATCAACACCTAACCTCAGCCTAAGCTGTCTGCTCCAACAGTTGTGAATAATACCTTAAATAAATGCATGGGAAAACGTCCAAGGTCTGTTCCCGTTATCTTTTGCATGTCAAAGCAGATTGAAAGTGAGGCTGCCTTTAGACCTGAAGACATTGGTGTCAGGCTTTGGGTCCACAACCTTCTGGCCTGAAGCCTTTGTGTCTATGGTCTGTAGGTTCATAGCCTTAATGCCTGAGGCCTTTGAGCTGAAGTTTCTGGGTCTTCAGCCTTTAAGCATTTGGACCATAAGTCTTTTTGATTTGAATCCTGCAGCCTTAGGGCTTACAGTCTTTCAGTCTACAGCCATAGAGCGTTAAGTCTTTGGGTCTGAAGCATTTGGGCCCTCTGACTGCTGTTGCTGGTTTGAGCTTGTGAAGGTCTGCCCAGCATGGATCCTGCACACCGTGTTAATGCAAACCATGTGGGCCCCTCTGTGTCCACAATGTGCTAATTTGATTGACTCTGCGTTGGAAGTAATAAAGGGAACATTTCTGCATGCTGTGCAGAAATAAGTGTTTGTGTTGGACGGCGTCGCGATCCCCTCTTCATCGCACCAGGTGCTGTTGGCCTAGGACATGGAGAAAATAGCGTACGCTTTGACACGTCTCTGTTATTCTTTCAATTATGTTTTTTTTGCAACTTGACATGCACACTGTGTGCAGTATCATTCTTAAATCACAATGGTGGGCTTTTTAACGCGATGCTAATTAGCCGTTTAATTGCTGGAGGATTCCAGAAGCAGTTAAAGCCAGGATCTCTTGATCCCCAAGGAACCTCTGCGTAATCCAACGAGTCTACTCGTGCATTACATTATCCCAGCTTTAATCCCTATTTGCCGTTGCTGAGACCTTTTGAAGCATAACAACCAGGATACCAGACATTTATGACTTTTTTATATATTTACTTTTTATGTACATGAATATTGGCAGGACAATTTTGTACATTTGAGACATAGTAGTAAAACACTGAGCTCCATCACACAAAAGAAACATTTACAAAAAGAGATGATCGACACAGTGGTGCATCTGAACATCGATACTTCATAGATTTAACATTTCCTCAGAATAATAATTATCATTAAAAAAGCAGAAATGTATGAAATAATTTAAACTCTTCTAATACGTACTTAGAACATACTTTGCGAACGGGTAACGGGAGGGCGACAGCAGAGGATGAGTTATAGACCACAATTCTTGGGGGAAACCGAGCTAACAAACGGGAGTATTCATGCAGTGATGATGAAAAACGAGATGAAGGGAAGTCCTCGAACCCCTGTCCTCCCCGGCAACAGCTCACTCAGGTCTTGCCGAACTTGGTCGAGCCGGGAACTCGGAGCATGTGCGTTCCCCCCCCCCCGAGTGTCCAAACAACCGCCGATGTCATGTAAACATAAATATACACGTTGATATCTCTCTCTAAACAGTTCAAATACTGTCACAGGCCTTCAGCTGTGTAAGTAGTCAGTCTGTATACACTCCTTAGTAGAATATCGCTCAGAGTTAAATAAACTTTTTTAATATATAATATATTTATTATGTACAGAGTCATTAACAAAACTTCCTTGTTTTGACCAGTTTGCTCTGGTACTTGACCGAATGACCGCCATGGCCCACCACGTAAACATCCAATAGGTACGACTTCCCCGGCTCCAGGCCCTTTATCGTTTCCGTGGTGACAGCCTTTTGCAGGTTCGGGCTATGGAAGTACTTGCAGAGGACCTTCTCGGACTTCTTGCGGGTCTCGGGCCCTGTGCACTGGTTCTGCTCGCGCCGCCGGTGCTCCTCGCTGTAGCTGTCGTCCACCTCCCTGCGGTAAACGCAGAACTTGTTCCTCTCCTGAGTGCCGAGCCAGGCCACGGTGGCTGAGGTGCAGGTGCGCAGCTTGTCAAAGGCCTTGATGCGTGTGTCTTCAGGCAGGGACGGGAAGGGTTGCTTGTTGGGCCGCGTCGAGGCCAGCACCTTCAGCATGGACGCCCCTTTTCGGCTCCCACGGAGACGTACCAAATACTTGGCCTTGGCTTTGCCCCGGAGCTGGAATTGCCTGACGCCCTCCACATTCTGGGAAAGCAGCAGCTTCCCATCCCGCCGCACCTGGATCTGCACTGCGTCCAGACAGGAATGGACGTAAAAGGTCACCTTCTGGTGTGAGGACACCGGCGCAAACCTCAGGAACTTGCTGCCCTTCCTCTTGATGAAGACGTCAGAGACCTTCCCGTCCTTGAGCTCCACCATCTTCTGCTTGGCTTCCTCTTTGGTGCGGGCGAAGGTGCCCACGTAGGCCGTGCTTGTGTTGGTGACAATGTTGACTGCAAAGACGTCAAAGTAGTACTGTGTGTCCGGCTTCAGGTGTGCCACAGTGAAGATGTTCTTGTTCCCGATGCACATCTTCTGGATGTCTGCTTTCGGCTTGGTGGCATATGAACGGGATACCTTGTTACCTAGGGGTTTGTTGCCCGCAAAGGAGCGCCCTTTACCAAGGTCGTTCTCTGAGGGGAAGCCAAAGTGTCCGAAGTCGAAGGGGCTGAAGTCCAGCCCGGGTTTGGGGGCCACCATGAAAGAGTCGTCGGCCCCAATCTTAGCCTCCACAGCACATAAACTCTTGAAGTTGTGCTCCTTGTTGACAACCACACAGTACTGCACCGGCTGCTTCATGCGAGATCCGGTGGGCGTGGGCTTCCAGGCCAGCGTGACGGTGGTACGGCCCATGGAGGTCACATCCACCCGGGGGTCGAAGGGTAGTTCGGGGTACGGCTGGTCTGACTCGGGAGTGGTGGTAGCGTACACTTTGAAGCTGCTGTCTTTCTCTGTGGAGAGGATCTCCAACTGGTAAAGCCCAGAAGGTGAGCTGGTGGCTACATATGACTCCACGTCATTGCCCTTGTAGGTGAAGAGCTCTGTGCCTTCGTCCGCCGTGGCCTGCTGCTTCTGCTGGTCCAGTGGCTCAGGTTCACCTGCGGCACACATAAAAATCAAGAAGTTTGAGAACTTCAGCTCCATAACTGAGTTTGAAGGATTGATTCTACTCGAGCCAAGAAAAGCAACCAATCCAAAACGTAACCGCTGTGTGATTGAATGGGAAATTTTTATTCACATCAAAGGCCATCATTGGAAAACCCATAATTCTGTTGGCTGTAGTCTAGGCAGTAGCTTCCATATTGTACGTGTAGCACAACAACACATTTCTTTATTACTCAAAGTCATTTGTAATGAGATGGGAATTGTCATGATGGCTGCTTTTGGATGCTCACATAGGTGTTACTGAGTTCAAGTCCCTTCAATATTTACATGGTGAGAACATTTAAAGGTATTTCCACAGGTGGTGTCCTCAGCTTGGCAGCTGTTTGAAACCACTAACTCCGATGCGGCCACCTAAAACGTCATGGACATGAGCCACGATTCGTCATTTACGAGTCGGTACCAGTGTTTTCTCAGAAAATACCCCTTGATCGTCCGATGCTGTTATTTCGCTTTCCTTTCCTGTCGCCAAGGCACAAGAAGAGCCTTGTTGCCTATTCTGCAGACATTTTTCTCAGCAACGCAAGAAAACATAATATTATGTTTGCAAACCGACCGCTGTGCTCAGCACCAAGCTACACTAGTAGGAACCATGAAACCTATTCTGGAGCTTTAGAACATGGGGAGGGCTGCGCAGCACACGCTTAACACAAGCATCAGGCACCACGGCATAGAACTTACAGAGGACACGTTTCCGTGTAACACGTATACAGGATGCGAGGCCGAGCAGCACTAGCAATGGACACAATGTCACAGGACAGAAGGAGAAGACTGAAATAACATTAATTTTCAGTAATAAACAACAGTAATAATAATTTTCAATAACTGCTAATGAGTAGCTGCTCATCCAATTTGGGCTGCAGCTGTTTGGAGCCTCTCCCAGGACACAGAGGACACAAACCCCTTTCGCCGCAGTGGCATCCCACACGGACAGTCCCGTCAGCAGTCAGACTTGCTTTGGGCTGTAGCAGGACACCGGAAGAACACACACGCGCACAACCACAGCCAGTTTTGAACCTGCAGCCCTCCATGCTACACCGTTGCCATGCAAACAATAAGAAAACGGTTCTTTATTATTGAAAATGACAGTAATTTTTGTTTTGTCCCTTTCTTACATGATATCGTCCGGTGCAGTTATTGCACTTCTGTTGCCTGTCTGGCCGCTTCATCATCACTTTGTTATTGTACCATGGTATTGACCCTGTTACACCTTTGCTGAAGTCTTTATTCACTGATTTCTGTTTTATTATTTTAGTTATGAGGGGATGTGGTGGCGCAGTGGGTTGGACCGGGTCCTGCTCTCCGGTGGGTCTGGGGTTTGAGTCCCGCTTGGGGTGCCGTGCGAGGGAGTGGCATCCCGTCCAGGGTGTGTCCCCTCCCCATCCAGCCCTGTGCCCTGTGCTGCCGGGTTAGGCTCCTGCTCCCCGCGACCCCCGCATGGGACAAGCGATTTCAGACAGTGTGTATGTCTGTGCGTACTTTAATTATAACAACTACTTTAATATATGTCTCCTGCAAGTTTGTGTCATATGTGATGCTTTGTGATTTGCTTTGCCTATGACCCCATATATGCTTTCTGATTTAATCTTCTGGATAGAACGTTAGATAAAATAAATTATATTGTAATGTATTCTATTCTGAGGGGGGTGCGGTGGCGCAGTGGGTTGGACCGCAGTCCTGCTCTCCGGTGGGTCTGGGGTTCAAGTCCCGCTTGGGGTGCCTTGCGGCGGACTGGCGTCCCGTCCTGGGTGTGTCCCCTTCCCCCTCCGGCCTTACGCCCTGTGTTGCCGGGTAGGCTCCGGTTCCCCGTGACCCCGTAAGGGACAAGCGGTTCTGTAAATGTGTGTGTGTGTGTATTCTATTCTAATAAAAAGCAGTAAAACACTGTTTTTTGTCAGGCACTCCCAGTTATTCCTAGACCAATTAGACGGCTGCAGCCACACCTCACCCAATCAGCCGATAGGGCCTAAGAAAAAGAGGGAGGGGCCAAGTTGTCCACCCTTCTCTTTTCTCAGCCCTCAGGGTCAGTCTAAATCATGCGCTCTAAAATGTGGGTAAATTAGGTAAATATACCCACTCCAGCCAGCAGTCTGAGGAACGCCCAGTGTAGAAAACCACTCGAGTTGCGTGCGTGTACCCGGGTACGGGACCATTCCGGTTTGGTGTACAGCCACTTCACATCACTGTTCTACTTTGGTTTGTACCTAGATAACACAGAGTAACTCTTCCAGTTACGGTTGTACCTAGTTTACACAACCATTCCAGTTTGGTGTGTCACCCGTTATTCCTATTATGCACCCCTGCTGTTGCTATGGCGATGCAGTTGTTTTGTTACATTGCGCTAAATATGTGAATAAGCTGAAGGAACTCGAGGAGCTTCTCCCCGTCGGCAGCTATAAACAGCGACACACACCATCACGAGGGAGAGAGAGGAACCTGATACTCGTGCAAAGGCTCCTCCCCCAGACCTCCCCCCACACCCCCTCCACCACAGGCACCAACATGGCCGCGCTGTGCTGTTCCTGCTGCCTCCTAATTGCACGGGCACCCCTGGGACCCTGCCTGCTTCCAGACTGCGGGGGACGGAGGGACGGAGCGAAGGGGACACCACGCGCCACCCAAAGAGGGACCTCTGAAGGCAGGGTGAGGTGGGGGCAGTCGCAGGGTGCAGCAGGAGGAGGGGGCTGCGACCTCTTTGCTGGAATTATGTAGAGACATGATTACAATCGTGGGAAAAATAATTGCTGACCAATATCAGTCCATTTAAGTTAAACAGGCTTCCTTAATTGGGCCCCCACCCCACCCTGGGTGATGTGCACATCCCTCTAGTCTGGGAGGAGGGATGCTGGAACATGGGTCCGGAACTGACAACCCTAGTGCGTGCGCGTATGTGGTACAGCAGCGCGTCGTATCCTCACCTGAGCTCTCGCCGCTCGACTCCTCGGGCAGCTCCTGCAGGGTGAGCTTCCACTCGAGGGGGGCGTCGCAGGGGGTCACGGTCACCGACAGCGGCGTGTTGTCCTCCTCCACCACGAAGTAGTACCTGGGGAGGCAGGAGGGGCCCGCAGGGGTGAGTCGGACGCGCCGCAGGGAGCCCGGCGTCCTCGAACCCCTTCCGTTGACAGGAGCAGAGACAGACGGGAGGGAGATGCCAGCGACGACCAGGCTTCTGTCCTGTTGCCGTCGTCACCCTTTATACTGTTCTCCCACCCAGAGCACATTTATGTTTAATAATCGTCAAGAACAATCAGCCCAGCACCCTTTACACTTAGGTATCCCTACGTTTATAGAGCTATTCATATATATGACAAAAACTATTTTCATTTTATATTTATACACATATATATGAACAAGGGAAATAGAAACATTTTGAATAAAGTGTTATTTTTGTGTAATTATTTATGGTAAAAGGTACATGAAAGTTAGATGTAAGGGGAAAACACAATTTTACTTTCATATAATTACACAACAACAAACGGAACTTTTTTCCCGCACACTATTTCGTTAAGGGAAGAAACACATGCGCACTGACCGCGCACTGACCGCGCACTGACCCACGGTTTGTCTCGTGCAACACGCCACCTACTAAGATGCAACTTCCCAGAAATACATGGGTTGTATTGTGTCATGTAAAGCAGCAAAGCTTCAACTTCCATAGTAAAACTGCTTTTTTATTATTACAAAATGATATTTTATTGTTTACCGATTACATTTTATACTTCATTACAATTTTTTTTCAATTTTAGCACCCAAAACCTAAAGGTCAAAAGGGCCCTGAATGCGGCTCATACTTTAACCCTTTCAGTTCCATCCACAGTGGTAGAACTGCAGTGCCGTGGGCGAGAAACACGTAACGCTGTGACGTCGCCGAGGTAGGCAGGCAGACAGACAGATAGACTGACTTTATATTTCAATGTTTTTGTGTGTTTTCAACTGTATCAGAATAAAAAAAAACAAAGTTTAAATGATTGATAATTACAAAAAATCGCTACAAACTCCTACTCAGCACTGAGTGTCAACTGATTCATCCTAAACATGTTCGGTGCTCCTCATCTTCTTATTGATCGCCGACACCGAGGAACAGCAGCCAGGAACTGTAAACATTGTGGAAGTGAGTTAAATGAAGGCAGTTCCATGGTCCTGCTCTGCTTGTGTGCCTTAACTACCACCGGTCAGCTTGTTGAGTGAAAACGGCTCAGCTTTGTTCTACAACAAACCAAATTTTTAGCACGCTGATCAGTGAAGAAACGTCATTTCAAGGAAAGTAACTGGAAAAATGTCTGAAAGTTTGTAACTTGATTGTTGGTGACACTGAGCCAGTGTCGCGAAAACAGGAGAACTTGGGGTCGCACAACGGCTGCGGTGCTAAGGAAAGGCAGGAAGTTGTGGTGGACTAGCCCTCGTACCTTTTGGGCGTATCCCTGAAGAGGTAGCCGCTGATCTCAGCCCCATCTGGAACGACGGACGAGTCGTGGAACAGGGCCTTGTCCCGCACCTGCATCTGGAAGAGTTCCTCGTCCCGGGTGGGCAGCTTCTGGGCACCGGTGCCCACAGCCAGCAGCAGACAGAGGCGGAGCGGTGCGAGGAGCAGCCCCATCCTGCAGAAGGAATGGGATTAGAACCCAGATACACTAAGGACCTCAATGTGTCAAACAGCCAGACATGGTCAGAACCACACTGGGTCACGCTGGAGAAGAACGCAACCCAAACCAGAAGGCGGCGTCACAAAAAGCAGGGTTGGGGCACCACGTAGCATACGGGTAAGTGCTGCTGCTGCCTTTGGACCTGAAGAGCCCAGGTTCAAATCCCATCTCCCACTGCAGTGCCCTTGACCAAGGCAGCCTGAGTGCCGTTGGGGACAGAGGGATACAGTAGGAAGGGATACAATAAATGTTACCCAGCTGTTAAATGGGTAAATCACTGTAAGCAGCTTAACGCTATAATTTGCTTTGGAGAGAAGCCTCAGCTAAATGAGTAAATATAAATATGGAAGATGCAATCTGTGCCTTGGGACATGTGTGTGTACTCAGTTTTCACCACAAGCTCGTGGACACGCCCCTTTCCCATCGCCAGCTAGCGTACAGCAGGGCTAATGAGCTTATCAAGAGCAGATATAATTCTTCCCAGGTAACGCCCAGTGGTCATCGTCAGGGCCTTGTGCCGAAGAGACGCCGTTGGAGAACAGAGCGCCCCCTAGTGCTGCTTCCCACTGCCGGGACAAAGTGACCAGGGTGAAGACTTGGAGCTTGTGGTGCTGTTTATGCCCCACCCACTAGGAGGACCATCAGGACACGCGATGCAGGACACGACCGGCACCCTAACAGCTGGGCCCCCTTGGTGCAGGGTCACCGAAGGCAGAGCCCCCCCCTCCCAACGCCGCCACGAAAATCTGCCGCCGCTCATTGATTTCGCCACATTGATCGCGGCTGATGGGAGGCGAATCCCTCGTGATTTAATCAGAGTAATGACGGCCGATTACCCACATGCCTGAGCGCCATTTACCGCCTGCGAAATCCTGTCCTTTTAATGACCCCCATAGGGGGGTGGTGGGGGGGGGGGGGGTTCAGTCTCCGAAAGAGAGCTCTAGGCCAGCCATTAGTACTGGACCTGTGTCTCAGTGCAGCTTCCAGGGACTTCCCAGGAGCTGACAGTACGATCCAGGGCTGGTGTTTGGATCTTTGTTGCCCCGGGGGAAGGAGGCCCCCCGTAGACTTTTTAAATAAAGGTACACTCACATACATACCTCCATACATACATCCACCCATATATATTCAGTATATACACACATACAGCATAGGACAAAAAATGTTTTTGTTTCAAGATTTGGGGCAGCTGGTGCTCCTATAAATTTATTGCTCCAGTAAATTTTCCCTGCTGTATAAATGAGTAAATAATTACAAGTGTAGATATAGAGAGTGATCATTAAGGGAAAACAGAATTTACAAATAAAATGTGTTATTCTTACGCACTTACTGATGATAACATGCATGTGACTGTTACATTTCCAAAGAGCACAAATTAATACTTTAATGGCTTATAAATGGTTTTTACTTAATTTTTTTTACCAAGATTACACTTCATTTTTTGATTTTAGTACCAAAATTTGGTGCCCCAAAATTTCAGCATCCTGGGCCCATTGCCTGGGTTCTGCTCACTGTGAAACAGTCCCTTGGGGACGGGCTGAACACAGCGTTCGGTGTCTCAGTCCAGTTCGGGTCGAACACTCAGCGCGGGAAAAACGCGACGCATTGTCACTTCATGGCAGCCGTTCAACGAACGCCCAAAGCTCAGAGGAAGGGAAATTTTGGCTTCGAGTCGCTTCTCGGGGGAGAGATCTTTCTGTCTTCATGTCCTTCGTGTCCCAGAGTCGTCAAGCTGCAATCTGAGAACGCAAAGGCTGGAACCCGTCCTCCTTGTCCCACATGGTTGGAACCATGGGAAAATGGTCACACACAGCAGAGTGACCACTACCTCACCATCATGGCCGAGTGGTCACAGCTACACAGCCACACAACAGCAGTTGCTGCTACAGGGATCAGTCACAACCACAGAGGAGTGGTTGCAATTAAAGGGGAGTGACCATAACCTCAGGAGAGTGGTCACAATCAAACGGCAGGGGTCATAACCTCAGAGGACTGGTCAGATTCACAATGGAGTGGTCACCATCAAATGTGAGTTCAAGGCAGTGGTCATCGTGGCAGGAAAATGGTCACATCTACAAAGGCAGGGTTGAGGTTACAAGCTCAGTGATTGGTCACAAATGAATGGGAGTGGTCTCAGCCATAGGGGAGGGGCTGTGGTCACAGGAGAGCAGTCACACGGACACCGGCGGAGTGTCAGTCAAAGAGGAACGTCAGGGTCACTGAGGTGCGGTCACAGCAGTCCTGGACCAGCCTTTGAACGGGTGGAAAAAAGCGTTTGATGGGAACATGTTCTCTGACATGCGGCCCAGTTCAGCGTGAGAACGAAAACGCGCCGTCTCCCAGCATGCCGTTCCCGTGCGTGAGCCCCACACCCGAGCCGCTCTAAAGGAGCAACGCGTGGCATCTGGAACAAATAGAGCAACGTTCAATGAGAGAGCAGGGGGAGCATATGAGTGCCGTTCAGGGGGTAATTTGAAGGCAGAAACATGTCGGCTTCACTTTTGCTGCTTATTTATTTATTTGCTCCCTGGTTCCTTTCCAGTGGGAACTTGGTTCAACACTGAATTAATTAACTGGAATGAATTGAAAAGGAAGAAATCAGTGAAATGAATCAGGTAGGAAACTTCGTTTGGGAGGGGTTTACTGCAGCTGTGTCACAGGCAGGGCCACCATACCGTAGTAACAGCAAGCACTCAGTTAAAATGTATTATTATTATTATTATTATTATTATTATTATTATATTCTTCATTTTAGCCATCCTTGTTATCCAGGGAGACTTACAGTGTTGCATTAACAACTTTACACTGATTTGGCTATTTGCTCAGTTGAGCCGTTTTTACTGTCTTAATTCATGCTAAGTACCATGATCAAGGGTACTACAGCAAGAGGTGGGATTTAAACCTAGGACCATCCGATTGTGAGATAACAGCTGTGAGCGCTACTATAGTGTAGCTCAGTAAAAGTAAGCAACATCAGTGTGGATGTTTGTCAAAGTGTGGCGCTGGGTTCGAATCCCAATCGTGCTGTAGCAACCCTGGCCACACATTACTCCAGTAAAAATTACCCAGCTGCGTAAATGGAAGAATAATTGTAAGGAGCTTAGCAATGGAAAGCTTGCGATTAACAACAGTTAATAATACTACTACTACTACAAATAATAATAATACCACAAAAAGTGTAATAATAATAACTGATAACAGGACTCTTGGAAGGGACAACTGAAAGTCAGTGTAACACTGGACAGAGTTGCTGCGGTAACAGTGCTGAGGGCTGGTGACGGGTGTGTGCAGCTGGAGAGGGAAGCTGGGTCTGAGGGACATGTGTCAAGACACCAGTGGAGTCCAAGGGCTCCGTCTCCTGGCCCGGTGGTGCCACAGAGATCAACGCCCCGACTGGCAGTTCATGTTCCACTGATGTTTCCGTGGTTACGAGCGCTTGTGTCATAAAAATGCCCCAGGAAGGGATGTTGTCCCCAGCTGAGTGTCCACCTGCAGTGATGAGTTGACAGCGGTGCAGCAGAAATGACTCCACGTGCTGGACAGTCTGAGGGTGTGAATGTGGAGCAGTGAGCCGCCCCAGAACAGTTATCACCCTCTCTCTCTCTCTGTCCAGTGTCTCGAACCTCAGACTCGGTCCTCTAATCAAGGTGGCCTCTTGGGGAGCGGAGCTGACCGCCTCTGCGGCGCTTGAGAAAATCAACCCCTGATACCACCACCCCCCAGCCCCTCATCCTGATGTCGCTCAGGAACTGTAAATAACCCATGTCCTCGAACCCTGTTAGAGGAGCCCAGTGGCTGAGGACAGTGTCCATGCGCTGTCTCCGCTTCGCAAAATGCTTCTTTACTTTCATGAGGGC
The DNA here is from genome assembly GCF_900964775.1 of Scleropages formosus. NCBI lineage: Eukaryota > Metazoa > Chordata > Actinopteri > Osteoglossiformes > Osteoglossidae > Scleropages > Scleropages formosus. Next base: position 31,627,257 of record NC_041814.1, on the reverse strand, counting down.
TGAATTTGGATTCTGCTCCTCCAGGCAGCCGAGCGGCACACGACCAGAGGCACCGGTTTGACATGAAGTTCTCCAAAATCGTGGGCTAATTGGACTGTCCAAACCATGTCCACTTGTCCACTTCATTGTCATAGTTCTTCATTGATTTTGTTGAAAATCAATTTAGTTTCCTTTGCTGTTTCTTAGTATTAAAGGGTTAGGGTTAGTGAATGAATTAATGAAGAAACACCGTATAGAATATATATATATAGTATACATACTGTATACTGTATGTTTCGCTAAGCTGAACGAGTACAGGTTGACAGTGATACAGTATTATGATCATAAATTGTGTTTATTCATATGTATTATTACTATAATTATTATTATCATTAGAAATTATTATTAATTTTAAAAAAATACTATAAAGTAATAAGAATAAGAATAAAACTGTAAAAGCCACGCAGTATTACAGAGTAATTAATGAAGCACTGCACTGCACTGCAGTTATATTGTCTTCTCATAACTGATGTTAATTGTTGCAAAAACTGTGTCCACTTTAATAGGATTTGGTGATACCTCACTATAAATTGGTGTCAATCTGGGGACATGAAAATAAACAAGAATTCACTGTACGAGGGGTTTCTCAGGAACCCATCACCTTCTCAAGACAGGGGCGACTGTAGCGGCGCGGTGGGACAGCGGAGCCGTGTGTGAGCACGTTGTGTGAGGCTTCCAGCTCGTGCTTCTTGATGGGAGTTAGGTCTGGACCACAGTTCAGATGGAGATGCGTGCCTGGCTCTTGCCCACGGACCGCTGGCGACGAGACCACCGACACGGCATCTTTGACAGAACCGCCGTTCGTCCTCTCGTCCTTATTGCTCAAAGCCCTTTGAGGGCGTCCCTCGCCCGGCGTCCTGGAATGCGTCCGCGTGCCCGGGTCGGGTCAGAGGGGTCTCCCTTCCGACACCCGCTACAAACGGCCCATTGAGGCGGGGGGGGGGCGTCTGACTGATGCGCTGCGGGCCGCGCCATTGTGGCAGCTGAGATCACACAGGACGCTTACAAAGAGCCCATGGGAAAGGATGCGGCCCCCGTCGAGCCATTTGTCAAGAGGGAACGCCCGGCGGAAAGGGTCCGAGAGGAAGGTCCGACGGATGCGCACCTGGAGTCCGCCGTAGCGCTCCAGGCCGAGTGCGCGGCTCACGCAGACGGGCCTTCCGCTTTGTTTACACGCATGTTTACAGACAAACATTTGGAGCAGAAACACTTTCCAGCTGCCTGGGCAAAGGTTATGGGTGTGTGAGTCGCATGCACACAGACACACACACACACACACGCAGAGCGCTGGCTGACGCCTTCAGCGCAGTTTTTTGCGGGTCTTGAGGCCTGAAGATGCTCTGGAGGAACTCTTTGAGCGCCAGTTTTCATATGCAAATGCAGATTTAGTTACGGTATGCGCCGCAGACATGGCCCTGCGCAGACTTTTTGTTCATCACCCATTCTTGTGAAGGGGAAGTGTGGGAAAGAGGGGTGGGGGAGCACAGTGTGTGTGTGTGTGTGTGTGTGTGTGTGTGTGTGTGTGTGTGTGTGTGTGTGTGTGTGTGTGTGTGTGTGTGCGCGCGTGTGTGTGTGGGACATCTCCCAGGCTTTGTGTTTCATACACAACTGTGTGACTTTCTGAGGTCAGCTCAAACAAGTGACAGCAGTGAGCTCATCTCTGTGTTCATATCTTTTGTATTAATTTTATGCATCATTAAGTTATTTTACTAATTGTATTTATCAGTAGGATCTTATTTTCATATTTTCTTTGTAATATATTTGTACTAATTATGTTTGTCACTGAGTTGTATTATTTGTCACTAAGTCCTGCAGTTATGTTGCCATTTTTAATTTACTCTTGAAAGGAAATAAAACAATAACATCAAAACCCATTTAAATATTTTTTCCTTCAGTTTCTCAGACATGTTTTCCTGCTGCGCTCAAATCACAGCAATTAAATCGCTGCATTTTTTTATTTGTGCAAAATCATGCGAATCATCCGAATTTCCCCAAGTGGAACACATTCCAAGCACACACTTTGACTAAAACATACACACATAAATATACACACCTCAGTTACGAAGCGTCGCGCGGTGCCAACGCCCGTCAGTCACGCGGAGCGGCGCCTCGCGCAGGTGTGCGGTGCGCGTGCGGTAAACAGCTCGACCTACGGTGCCGTTTGAAGGAAGGTGGAGGGGATGGGTTGGGGGGAGGGGGCGGGGTGTTCCTACTGGTCCCGGGATCGAGGAGCGCAGAGCGCGCGCAGCGCGGTGCGCCCTGAACCGCGGCCAGAAGCGAAACCCCAAATGAAAAAGTCATGTCTGCCGCGAGCCGAGTGAAATGTGTTTGAAAGCGCAGCACTTCCTCCAGTTGTAAACCGCAAAGCCCCTTCCTTCATCTGGCAGCCACCTCAAAGTAGCGAGGGAAAGATCTCCTCATCCAGAGAGATCCGCTCCAGAGAGTCTCCGCAGCAACAGCTCAGGTCCAGCACGCTTCTCCAGACAGATCTACACGACTTCTCCAACCGTGTCAGGTCCACCACGCTTCCCTACATCTCAAATCGGCCGCACTTCTTCAAACATCGCAGTTCTTCAGAACTTCTCTGCACACCTCAGATCCGCATAGCAGCTGTCATGCAAACATCGCAACGGAACAGAACTTCTACATACACCAGGCTTAGGCTTAGTTTCTCAGAACTTGTCCATATAGTTGCACAGCTCTTCACACATCACTTCTTTTCTGCCCACATCTCACGTTTCAATTCAGTTTCTCCACAGGTCTGAGGAGCACATCATCATTTTGCACATTGCAGATCCACAGCACTTCTCCACACATCCCAGTTCAATATCACTTCTTCTCCACACATCCCAGTTCAACACCACTTCTTCTCCACACATCCCAGTTCAACATCACTTCTTCTCCACACATCCCAGTTCAATATCACTTCTTCTCCACACATCCCAGTTCAACACCACTTCTTCTCCACACATCCCAGTTCAACATCACTTCTTCTCCACACATCCCAGTTCAACATCACTTCTCAGTTCAATTTCTCAACACATCTCAAGACCACATCACTTCACACGTCTCACAAGTCCAGCGCACCACTTCTCCTGCAGACATTTCAGCTCCACGGCATTTCTCCACACATCTTTCTTTGAACATGGAAAGTCCACTGAACTTCCAAGTCGCATCAGGCATCACGCAAGAACAGCAACAAACACCAGAGAAGAGCTCTCCTACCTTGCAGAAACTGTCTTGCCTCTGATGAGAAAAGTTGTGCTTCTTCCTTCTCTGTTCTTCTCTACTTGGGGTTACAGGAGAAGGTTGCTTCTGGCGCTGAGATGTTGAGAAAGTTGTGAATTACTCTAAGCTTAAGGTAGGTCTCTCGGGACGCTGTGGACCTCGGGTCCTATTCCTCCTTCAGTCCTGTAGGGTCCTGGGTCCGAGCTCCGCTGCACGAGCGCCGTGTTCACTCCGTCCCAGGTCCGCCGGCGAGTGCGCACACTATCCGAGCACTGGCGCACGCGCGCACACGGAACACCCCGAGAACGCGCGGGGAGAGGAGGACTGAACGCGGCGGCGCGCTGCTGCGGTCTGGCCGCGTGCGCTCGCCCCCAGCAGTGACTCCGAGTTCAAACCACTCCCCCCACCCCGAGACACACAGTTCGGGTGAAGAGAAAGAAAAAAAGCAGAGAGACCAGAGGACATCAACTCACACACAGTGTGTTACTTTATCTGCGAGACACAGTGAGTAACGCACTCACCATAATGAGAAACAATTATTAATGAGGAACTATCAATTTCACCTATCAGTTACACACATTGCTACTGAGTGATTCTGAGATTCTATACCACCTTATCAAGAAACAATGTGTAACAGTTTCACCTCTTACAAAAAAACACAGTGACAAATTCACATTATATGAATGACAAACAGTGCAACTTCACATAATCGGTTCGGAAAATCTAACGATTCTTCATTTTCACTGAGAAACAAGGTAAGAGTTTCACACAATGAAAGAGAAACAGTAACAATTTCACTTGATCAATGAGAAACAATTTTACAGTGTAACACAAATCAAAAAGAAACAATGTAACAGGGTCACGAGATAAAAGTGAAACAATGTAACAATTTCACCTTGTCAATGACAAACTTACTTTCCGACTTGATTAAAGAGACAGTATATATATATATGCATGACACTCAATTACAGATTCAGTGAGACACTTCTACTCTTTCACTTTAAACTGTTACATTATGGTAACATGAAGAAGAACACATAAGCATAAAATTAATGCAAAATGAAAGTATAATTGGTTATATCACTTTCCACAAATTCTAACATTTGAGGACTGAAACGTTTTGCTCTTGAAAACCTGACCTGCTTGTTGGTCCAGCTTCTTTAGACACATAAATGAAACATCGTTAATGTGTTATAGATTATATTTGACGTTCATTGTGCCTGTCAGCTTTAAAGCACAGATCCCCAAATGTTTTCTGCTTTCTTGGTCGCAAGATGTTTGTTGTGACTTATTGTTTATTATCATTTTCAAAATGTTAAAATTTGTTATCTTTTCAAAGTCACCCCCCCCCCCCCCCCCCCCAGCAGGGTGTGGGGTTGTAAATACTCCTGGGAATGGGAATTCTTCAAGAAAAGCTGTTTACACAAGGTTCCTCGGAAATAAATCTGGCCGCCCATGGAAACAGAGAAAGAGGTACAGAGAGATGTGAAAAGGTCTTTCCCGGTGGTCGGCATCCCTCACTGTTTACTCCCGCGATTCCCCTTTGAGCCCCATGTGTTTATCTGACTCACACGGACTCCCTGCTTAGGTGTGAAAACTCGGCCCGGTCCAGGACGTCTTTGCTCCCGGGCCGCGACCTGGGAAGGTCAATATTTATCACAAGATAAGGGCCCTGCGCAAAAATGCTGCGGCCCACAGTCAGAACAGGAAGTGGATTTATGACCTTGGAGCATCAGCTGTCGCGTCAAAGAGGAAAGGACACATGTCACACCTTTCTTTGCAATATCAGAAAGAGTGTCACCGTGTGACAGTTTCCAACTGGTCTAAATGCCTGAAGCCGCTTTGAAGTGGATGATTTGAGAAAAGACTGAAATTTATATTTTCTCAATGTAGTTCATAAAATTAAAAAATAACAGCATTTTTGTTTTCACCCCAGCACAGACATCATCGCAGTTCTGTCTTATTTCTTGTACCTCACTGTGAGACATTCTGAGTGTTGCTGAGAAGAGCTTCAGCAGAGATGCACAATAGCCAGGGCGCCATCTAGTGGCAGCAAGACTCGCCTGCCATGACCCCTTTTCTTCGCGCAGCATCTGTGTGGGAGGGAGAGCATCCACACACACACACACACACACACACACACACACACACACACATATCCACTCGTACAGCTGTGTAAACCCGCCAACATGGACTTCAACACACACACGTTAATGTCAGCTTCCACACATGCGTTTGTATTATAGATAAAGAGGCACACACTTTGCACACTACAACTTATGCATACATACACGCTTTCCACTGTAAACTCACACACCCCTCACACACTTTGCTCGGCTCTGTGGTCAGGTGCTCAGGAAACCCCTTCCAAAGATAACTGCTTTCAACATGTGATTAAGGCACATGAGCTCCAGAAAGGAGACTCTACCCAGCCCTGGGAGCTGCTGACACCAGGAGTAACAGCGAAAGCGTTAGCCAACGCCCAAAAGGGGAGCCTCAGGGCTGTGTGTTGGGAGGGAGAGGCTGGGGTGAGACCACACCATCCCACGTGAGCCCATACTCGCCTGTTAGCACCAGCAGCTTGTGGACCAGGCTCTGTTCAGGCCTTGTGGATGGAGCTCAACCAGACCGTCTCTGCACTGGCTGGAGGTGTACAAGGTTTCTGCTGCTTCACGTTAGAAATGTCTCTGAGATGCTGTTCTGACTGTGGCTCACACGCTGCGGGTCACACTGACACACTTCCAGCAGACCATCGAGAACCTCCAGAAGAAGCACGTTGTGTACGGGACACAGAGCAGGAACGGTGAGAGTTGCTGTGTGGGACAGAGCAGCAGGATGTTCTCAAGAAGATGTAAGAATATGAGCTGGTGGTGGTGCTGGTGAGCAGACACAGCCTCTGTCACTCATGCTAGTTCATGAAGATAATGCTGGTCCAGCCTTCAACTGGACCGCTGTGAAGGTTCTGACCCGATCCAGCTGTGGTCAAGAGGAATTTCTGGAACCCTGGTTCTCTGGACCAGCGACGGCTCTGACTACACCAGTTGGCATTTTTCGCTGAAACTGCGTATTCCGTATATAACAAGAGGACTCATTAATCTAACCTGATGCTCATTACTGCATCAATTGTGTCAAGTTTCTTACTCCAACTGTCCTCCCTGAAGCTCTGGTTACTTGGACAACCAGTCAGAACCCGAAAGAGGTGAACCCCGATCTGCATCTTATGCCTGACTATTGATAAGCATCAGGTAATAACCCACTTAAAGTGTCCTGCCACCACCCCACCACTTTGATGAGGCAACACGTAGCTGATGCTTTTCTCCAAAGACACTTACAATCAGTTACCCATTTATACAGCTGGGTAAGTGTACTGCAGCAATTTCACAGTGAACACCACAGCCAGAGGCTGGAACAGAACCTGCAACCTTTGGGTCCAAAAGCAGTAGCACTTACCAGTGCACCAGTAGCTGTCCTATGCATTACCCTCACTGTTACCATAATGCTTCCACCAAGAGCTGTGATGAGCTGGACATCAGGCTGAGGCTCTACTGAATACAAGCTGGTGTTATTGTCCTGGAGGGGGGGGGTCCCAGCGGTAGCAACTGCAGTTCCAGCAGACCACCTCTGGAGATGGAGCGCAGAGCATGATCTCCACTAGAGAAGCACTCAAGGCCTGTGTTCTCCTCTTACTGTAATTACAATAGATGCCAAAGCCAGGCTCTTGTAGAAGGAGCAGAGCAGAGTCGGCCCACAGCAGTGAAAGTCTATCCTCACTGGGGAGTGGGGTGGTCTGGAGGCTCGGGGGGGGGGGGGGGGGGGGTTATGGTGTCTACTATTTGACTTCATACCCACTAAATACATTCAGGAACACCGAAACCATTACTCCACACCCTCACACGCTTATAGTACAGTTTCTTGAGGCCTGTGACATCACACTGCTGGGTTGTTTTAGCCTCAATAAACTTTTTAATCACAAAGAGAGACAGACATCGAAACGGTCAAACTCCTCCCCTCTGCGGCCTCTCTGAGGCCACCAGACCTGCCGAGTCAGCAGTTCTCCTGGGGGGTCCTTTCCGAGCAGAGGAGGGCTTGGATCTCACTTCTAACCACAGCTCTATGCTGAAAAAGTCTTTGTCTGGAATTAGGAAGAGCAAAATTATTCAGCCCTCAGAGACAGAACCTCCCGGTGGATGTGCAGCCATCCTTGTTCTTGGTGCTCGATGGAGAGATTGGAGCGAGGGAGAGCAGGAATGAGCCCGAGAGACGCAAAACGGGACTGGAACTGTGGGTGGTGGAGATGGCACGTAGCTCAAAGGTAAGGACACTGTCATCCACCCCCAGAAAACACACACACACGCACTTGCACTCGCACACACGTCCTGCCACTGGCCCTGTCCCACCGAGCCGAAGATTCTCATTGTGCTACAAAGTGGAACGCCTTTGTGGAACAGCAGCCGCTGGGGACATTAGCCGCACAATAGAAGCTCCCCTAATAGTTAACTTTGACAAGCAGAGCTATCGCCATGACAACAGTGCCTTTGTTACCACTTGCATGGCTTCTTCTTCTGTGTGCTTGCTACCCTGGGAGGGATCGTGCGTCAAACCGCTCGCGCAAACGGAAACGGTGGGGTGTCCAGTTTTACCCACAGTTACTCCCCGCAAGTCAGGGACAGGGAAACCAGCCTCAGGTGACCACCAGACACAGTGAGAAAGTCTCTCGGGGCAGAAACAGGTGACACTGTGGCTACGTGTATGAATAGATGTAAATAGGGAACAAGATGTCTTTGGTGCACGATGAACATGTAAATGAATGACGGATAAACCTTTATACAGCTACCCGTGTGATGTACACTGGTCCATATGGTAGAATGTGAGACAAATTAACCGTGCTTTAGAATCACACGTCGGCATCCAAGTGTCTCTTTTTGTTGATGTAATGATCTCTTTGTATTTTTCTGCGAGGAAATCAGAGCTAGAAGTTCTTAACTGAGTGAACATGTCAGTCCAAAGAGCCAAATGAAAAAGTGGGACCAAAAACGTCCCACAACACACCAAACCGAAACAAGCATCACTGATGACAGAGGTGTTGAAGTGAAGGTCAAAAGTCAAGCTCCCCTGGAGCTCCTACTCAGTGTTCTTCCTCCTCGGTCACTAAAGGCCATATAATAGGCCAGGCAGTGCTGAAGAACACCCACAATTCCTCCCGCAGGGCACCATTGCAGTGCCATGAGATCAGGGTACTGGGCTGGCCCACACCCATGGAGTCGGGGGAGTCAGGTGTGGCAAGACAAACGAAACCTCCAACGTCAGGCAATCTGAGGGTCTAAGCCTGGCTGCCCATATGAGTGTCGCGGGTCAGAGGTTGGGGTGGCAGCTGATCTGCGACGGGGACTTGAAAGAGTCTTGGCTCCGGTGGCATTTTGTTGTGAACGGAGCCCAGCAAGGATGTGTACGAGTTCACTTAGTTGCTATGGAAACACAGGACTTGAGGGGACACAGAAAACATTCCCTGGACACATGATGGCACAGTGGACTCATGGTGCATCCTGTACGTGGTTCTGTCTCTGACGGTTGCATGTGTCACGCTTACTGTTCACGTTATGCTTTTTTTAGTATTTACATTTAGATTTATGAATTTAGCAGGTGGTTCTCCCCAAAGAGACATGCGGCTCAGAGTAAACAAATATATTAACCTCAAATAAAGAGCTTTAAGCACACACAGGACTATGGGCACACACCTTGTGTGTGTGACACCGCCATGTCATCCCTCCAGTAGCTCCTATAGAAGTGACATTCAGGAGCAAACAGATAATCATAGCAGATGGTGTTGGACTCATTGATGGAGCTGTCAGGAGATCAGGGGAGAAGTGGCTTTTAAAGAGATGGGTTCAAGACCTTTCTTCAGTGTGGGAGGGATTCAGCAGCTCTGAGGAAAAGACGGAGTTCATTCTGTAGGGGGCAGAATCTGAAAGTGTTTTGATTTTGAACTGATTTCGGACCCCTCGCTTGTGGAGGATTCATTTTCTTGCATGAATGGAAACAAAAGACCAAATATGAGTGCAATTTTTTACTTAAATATAACAGCATAATTACAGATGTGCTCAGCATATATACTTATGTATATAATGGTTACATTTTACAAGGATTTAAAAATACAGTTTTAACAAAACTATAAATTATACAAAGGACTGCAAAACACTGTCTCAGAGCTCTACGTTCGTGAAGAATCTGTGGAAAGAAAAAATAAAAACTGGTTGACTCTCAGCTGAAGAATATCGGACGTTAAAACAATGTTGCATAAAGTTTGCCTTGGGGAGGCCACTCAGCCCTGTGTGTTATTTGCGCGGCGCTCGTCCACGCTCAGAGGCGAAGATCACAGGGCCCGCACTTTACATGACCACTTTATCATTTCTAAAATTAGCCCCATATTGTGGAGCTTCTCCCTCGGAGAGGGACTAAAAGCCGCAACTGGAACCAGATGAGGAACACAGGACTGGAGAGTGAGCATTTTAGGTTCTGTTTGTGTCTGACTTCACTCCCTTATATAATAAGCATAAAGTGGGTCCCTGGGAGACCTCTGTAAACTCAACGAAAACCCAGAAGAGGCTGCGGACGAAAACGTGAATGAAGTCCACCGCTTCAGTCTCTCTCACACGTTTGTTGCTCTTTCATGCCGGAATGCAGCGGTTCATCAGGCCTCGAAGAGCAGGCCATGAAGGGAGATGGAAGATGCTAAGAAGAGTCTCACTTACCTTTCGTGTTCCGGGTGGGACAGGCAGAGTGGCCAGCGCAGGGGCAGGAGGTTTGTTGCTGACCTTTGACCTATGATGGAGAAGCGACTATGGTTACTGGTAGGTTGAGCCAACAACAACGGTTAATTACATTAAAAATTATATTACATGAGTCAATGTGGGTCCAAGAACATGATCGACACGATTACTGCAAACTTAAGGGGTACACAATGGAAATGGGCAGAAATGCAGGACGAGATGGTCTGAAAGACTCACGGTAAACACGTTGAAGCTGTTTACACTGTGGTTTACCAAGTGTACTGAAGGTAATCAGCAGCAGAACGAAGAAAGGAAAAACACCAACACACAACACAACAGTCTACACTGAGCCAACTTGGGGTCTCATGAGAAGCTCTTTTCTTCCAAGACCATTCAAAATGAAACCACAGGTTGATGACCTTCCTGACACTGTGGCCTCCTCACTCAGCATTACAGATACAGTCTATGGCATCTGGAGATCAGAACAGATGGACCAGGCTGTAGGAAGGCAAAGCTGGAGTGTACAGCACTGATGGTGGTCCTTAAGATCAGTCAACGAGGGCTGATTCCAACCACCTCAAAAACGAGAGCACATGCCACTAGTGGTGGTCCTTGAGCTCAAATAACAGGAGATGAGGTTACCATCCTGACAAAGCACAAATCAATATCTAATGAGTCTTCTTGACAAAAGGGTTGCCTAACCCTAATCCCAAGATGCCCAAACCACTCCATCCCCCATGTGTGCTCAGCGTAAGGACAAGAGTGCAGGAAGGAAAGACAGAGTGCACAGCACTGGTGGGGGTCCTTGAGATCATTCAATGTGAGAGGATTCCAGCAACCTCAAAAATGAGAGTATATGCCATTGGTGGTGGTCCTTGAGCTCAGCTGAAGAGAGACAAGGTCAGCAGGCTGACAAAAAAAAAAAAAATCAAGATCCACTAAATCTTCTCCACAAAATGGTGGCAATCTTAAAAAAAACTGTCGCTCGTGCACTCGAAGAAAAATCCACAAACCGCAATTCACAAAAACAAGGAGAAAGTGTACGCCACCGGTGGTGGTCCAGTTGAGAGCTCATTCCAGCTACCTCAGAAAAGACACGAGCAGAGCACATTCCATTGATGGTGGTTCTTCAGCTCAACCAATGAGAGATGAGGTCACTGTCCTGACCAAGCGAAAATTAATATCCATTGAGTCTTCTTGAGAAAACCGCCACAATCCCAACTCACCCAAACACACCCTGCTGGGACAGACTGTGATGTCATCACAGCTGGTGACCTCACATTAAAAGGCCTGGCTGATGTCATAGCAGGTGTTGGTCTTCTACAAAATTAAAGTCAGGGAAGAAAAGTTGGCTGTTGGGTAAGCAGGGGGGGAAAACAATGGAAGAGAAGGACAGTAATAACTTAATGATCCAGGAAGGACCCCACTCTTCTACTGCTGTGAGCAAGATGAGCCTAAATGGTGCAGTAGAAGCATCCGTAAACCAGCTGAGATGGAAATGACGAGTGACGCACCGCAACTCCGAAAGAGACGCAGCACAGGTGACTGTTGATGATTTTTTCCTTCTGAGTGGAGAGAAAAAGGAGGTTGTGGAGAATGAAAGGAGTGGAGATGAAGCTCACCTGTGAGCACAGTTTCTGCATCTGTGCATGGAGTTTGGCCACCTTCTTCTTGATCTCCAGGTTCTCAGTCTTCAGGCGCTCCCTGTCCTGTCTCTCCAGATTGAAGTCTGTCTTGTATATATTGGCCTGGGGGAAGACAGGTTTGGTGAAGGAGGCTCTGAATTCCAAGACACTTGATACCTTGACACTTTACATGGGCTACGTGAGAAGGGGGGCAGGTGGAAAGAGGTGGTGGAAGTTCTCAACACCTGATTCATTGCTCCATTCACAGGTGAAAGGGGTCTAACCGAGTCTTTCCCTGTTTACTGATGAGTCTCCCCCCGTACTGTGTTTATTCTCCAACTTTCACCTCAACTGTGTCAACTGACCGAGTCTCAGAGCGTCTGTCTTTGCGGTCGAGCTCCTACAGCCTCATACGTTGTGCGTCTGTACCTGATGCCTGAGGACCTCCAGCTCCGTCTTGGTCTCCTCTGCCTCCGCCTGGCTCTCTTGCAAAGCCTGTGTGATGGAGAGTGGAGGAAGCAGGGTTATGGGAAATGAAGGAAACATCATGATCTGGCCCCAAACTCGCTGTTGAGTGTGCGCCCCACCCAGCTGAGTCCACAGAACGTCTCGGAGAGCGTATACACATACACACGTGTACGCACAGGATCCCCGACACATAGACACACGTGCACCATCTGAAAAACCTCTGAGTGACCTGCAGGCGCAGCCTTGGAGGGGAGATTGAGGGCTGGCTGGGCCCCTTACTGGGTGGTCCCTGTTGCGGAGGTATTGCAGCGCCGCTTCGCAGGAACCCCCTCACCCCGCACCTCCCACCCGAGCACTAACCAAGACCCCCGAACCTGCGCCAAGGCCTGTGGGTCGACCCAAAGCAATGTTCTGCATGCAGTTCACCATGGTAACCCGGATTTACCCAGAGCTCAGGTAAAACCAGAGAGGTGATGTCAGGAGATAATATCACATTTACAACTTAGTTCAACCACCAAAGTCAAGGTCAAAGTTCAATTCTACGATGAGCCATTTTCAACGCTACGGTAACATCAGAGCGCGATGAACCATGTCTGGAGGTATAAAACAGGAATGAAAGGAAAGGAAAACGTGGAAAAACTGACATTCAGATGCTAAGAAATGAAATTCGACCGGCAAACGTCTCGGCTTACTTTCCTCTCCGTCTTTTACCCAGAATCCCCGGAGCTGCGGCGGGTAGAGCCAGCGAACGGCTGCCAAGGCTGGAGACCCTGGTTCAGGTTATGGTGGGACTGGGGCAGCGCTCGGTTCCATTTTCAATTCTTTCCCTCTCTTTCTCTCACATACACACACACACGCGCACACACACACACACACATGCGCACACACACACACGCACACACACACACAGGATTGCTGCCTGATTGCAGCTCTTGCCTCCAGTTCCAACAGCTCAGCCTTGGCAAGGACCCCCCCCCCGACACCTTCAGCCCCACCCCCAGTTTCCGTTCCACTGTCTATAAAACTTCAGTTCAAGTAGACAGCGATGCCGTTATCACACCCGTTCGACACACACAAACACACACACTCATACAAGCTTCCCCATTAGGCCCCACCATCGATGTGCGAGGAATCGAACCCTTGACACATTTTTCTTAGCGTTCTGGATCAGAATGACGAGTTGAAGCAGCTCGGCTCCGGACCAGCTTCACTTTGCGAGTCGGTGAAAGGCGACGCGTCGGGGACGTAAACTGATGCTGTCTCGCAGCACAATGTACTGCGTCCGTACTGAGTACCGCAGTGCGGTGTGCTCTTATTGTAATAACTCATCTGATGATTTTGTGCAACGTATCATACACTGTTAGGCTGGTACGTTACCCATATAAACAGCAGGGTAATTTTTACCATACCAATTCAGGATAAGTACCTTGGGCAAGGGCACTACAGGAGGAGGTATTCAAACCTGGATCCTCTGAGTGCAGGAGAGCAGCTCTGAGCCCTGCTGGCCCCATGTAGCAGTTTTGAAACGTCACACAAGACAGCATTTATTCAGTGCTCCTGTAAAATGCCACGGTAAAAAGCGCGGAACGTGGTTTTGCGTTGGGAAAAACCTTGAGCGGAAGCAGTCATTTCGAGGTTTCGCGTTAGCAAAAAAGTCGCGACTCCAAACCAACTGGGCCGCTGTTTGTCTCGCAATTGCAAACCTCTCAAACCTGCGATTTCACTATGATTTTCAGCATCTTTACAGCGTCATCTCTGACTTGGAAGCTGCAGAGCGACACAAGTCCCGCCCAACTTGCCATCGGCGCCCTCTTTTGGAGAGGAGCGATAATGTGCCGACGAAAATTCGGCCTCGGTGGCTGAGGTCCAGGAAGCGAGACGAGGAAACAGTCGCACTTTCGTAGCCGGACACTCCGTGTTAAGTTTGATAGCTGGAAAGGGAGAGATGCTGTCGAGCCCCAGCATCACACATAGGCTTATTAGAGTAAAGGGCACCTGCTGCTCTTCATCCCTCATAAACACAAACTCATTAGCATGCTGCGCTGACACACACGTGCGGGAATCGTCACACACACACGCACAGGCACACGCCGCTCCCCACGCGCTTCCCCCGACCGCCACGCTTCCGTCACCTTGTTGAGGCGCCGTATCTCGCAGCCCTGCTGTCTCCCCCTGGTGGTCAGACTGTCGTACTGCAGCTTGAGCTGCCGCATATGCCTCTCCAGTTCCAGTAAATCTGCGTTCATCGTCGAGTTTCGCTTCTGCAACCAGAAAAGAAAATGACCGGTTGGGTTTTTGCGAAGAAGCTGACTGATTCCAGTAAGCTGGGCCTCGGAAACCCAGATAAGAACGCAGTATTGATGATGATAATAATGGAACATCAGCGTTCGGGCACTTGGGGTGTCGCCAAAGCCACTGTGTGTGTGTGTGTGTGTCGTGTGGCTTTTGCATTAACTAATCAGTCAGGGCTCTGTTCTTCCTCAAAAGCTTTACACTCACTACAAACTGTTCACAAACTTTCCCAAATTCTTTTTCCGACACCTTTTACCAATGTGTCATGACAATGTGAGATGATGAATTTTACCCATTAATAAGGATTAACCCATTTAGACAGTAGGATATTCTTACTGCAGGAGTTCAGGGTAAACACAGCGATTGAGGGTACTGCTGCAGAGTGGGGATTCAACACCCCCACAGCACGGTGAGAACCCTAACTGCGAGAGGGGAATGAGAAGACATGCTACCTCTGTGCTCTCGATGGTCTCTTTCGCCCGAAGCATCTTCTCGTCAAAGTCCCTCTGCTTGCGTTCCAGCTCCTCGTCCGCTTCGGTGGCGCGGCGATCGCACGCTAACAGTCTGTCCAACAGCTGCTGGATCTGGTCCGCACATACAGAACCGAGAGCATGAGGAAAGCTTGTTCAGTACAGCTCCTATTTCCAGTGGTGCCATGTTCATGCCGTTATGAGTGTTGGGCATCAGTGGCGGACACAGCAGCCTTGAGGTGCGCTGACAGCAGTGCTCGTCTTTCAGCACCAACCTTTGCCTCATAGTGCTGCTTCATGCGTCTGTACTGCTTATCCCAGGTTCTGTTGATTTCCAAAAGCTGTGGAGGAGAAACACGATCAATGAAGACAAGTCGCATTTACAGAATTCCAGTTCCATCAAGTTCTGGAGACGAAGCAGCTTGGTCCTCATGCGGTTTTTACAGTGTGGCTTTCTGCCTATTGCAGACCCGTTAGAACTTAGCCCTACTGTCCACTGGCGAAGAGGATACCTCCTGTCTCTGTCTTTCCAGGGTGGCGACCTGTGGGTGGGATATCTCCTGCAGAAGGGTGCTGGGGACGACGTCTCTTCCAACAGGTTGCTGTGGAGAACACAGCTTTGCCTTAGTTTCGGCTTCGCCCATGAGTCTTATCGACCTTCGTTTATAAGACACATTTGTCCAAAGCGTCCTCAGTGCTTACAACAACTTACTCATTTATACAGTGGCATAATTTTTCCTGCATCAGATGAGGGTTAGTGCACTCATCAAGGGCACTGCAGCAAGAGAGAAGGATTTGAACCCAGGCCCTTCAAGGGGAAGCCAGTGACTCGATCCCCTCTGACACCTGCTGCATTGAAACTCCATTCTTACTCAGGAGAGACACAAGAAAAGCTCTGCCAGCTCAAAAAGGGGCTCCTGGCACTGAGATAATGCTGCACCGTATGATTGGAGCGCCGAAGATGATGGTCAGAGAGCCACACGCGATTTGCATGGAGACTAAACTCCTGGGTCCTTCTTTGGTGGCAAACATCAGTGTCTACGCTGATAAATGTGTGTGTGTGTGTTGCAAAAAACTGTCACATTACTGACTGCTTTGGAAGCACCTGACCCTAAAGATATGTTTGAACATAACCCCAAGTCCACATCTCAGCCCAACCCTAACAAAGCATCACCCTTTGGTTGAGGTCATTCACAGCTTTTCTCCATCATAAATGCCATTGTAGTTTCTACCCTCGATTACCATGAAGTCATGACATCTTCCACACCAGGTATCTGAGCATGTGACATTAAAGGTCAGTGGTTCTAGTGATCTTCACCCGTTCTAGTCTGGCTGTAGGACACAAATGGCTGAGACTCTAGGCGAATGAGCTCAATAGACCAGGAATTCCGACAAGTGTGGAACTTGGGATCATCACCAGGAAGGAAGTTGCTATGAAGGAGTAACACAACATTACGTGAACGTCTATGCGCCACAATTGCTATGTAAAACAGAAATTATTAGAGGGGCAATAATACCCCGAACACCCAGGTGTTTGGAATGCAACCCGAAGGCCGACAGCAAGTCAGTGAATCGCGCTCAAGTGACTGCAGAGCTTCTCTACCTGCTTTTACCTGGTGCTCCTAGTTGTCTAACAGTGTGAGCTTTGCACCCTAGGCAGTTTACACTGATTTAGCCACTTATACAGCTGGGAAATTTTTACCATACCAGTTCACAATAAGCACTTTGATCAAGGGTACCATAGCAAGGGGTGGGATTTGAACCGGGGTCCTTCAAGTGGAAGGGGGCAGCACCAACCTCCACACCCCCTGCTGCCCCTTAATACTTTACATTACATTTGGTTTGTTTCCAGCAACTCAGAAGAGTCCCCACCCCACCCCACCCCACCCCACCCCGTGGACGCTCTCTTCTCACCTGGGTGTTGTCGTTGTCCGACTCCTTGGGCGAAGCCTCTTCTGCCCTGGGGGGCCCCTTCCTCCAGTCCGCGGTGGTGGCGGGGGTGGCGGCAGCGGCGGTACTCTTCATGACGAGACAGAGATACACGGTGTATGTGAGTGTGTGAGACACTTGTAAAGAAACTCACACTGTCCCCGCAGTGTGAAACACCCCCCGTACTTATAGGGCCTCCCTACTACAACACGGGCCTGTCCCACATGTCACAAGCGCCGTTCTTCTGGAACGTGCCGTCCTCTGGAAATCACATGTGACAACGAATGCGAGAGAGGGAAGTGGCGCCTGGGAATGAACGGCGCCGAAATTCACACGGCCCGTCCGGCATGCGCTCGGCCAAGAAGGTGCTGAGTCAGAGGCGTCCGCGTGCGGCCTGCAGCGCTTCCTGCCCGGAAAGGAAATGCCATGCAGGTACGCAGAGATCTGGGAAGCTGATAAGAGTGACTCGGAGAACTTCCACGGCTCTCTGCTCTTCGTGGTTAGGGCGCATTTGCCGGCGAACCGATTTCCTGATTCGCCGTGATTGCGCAACACACACAGCATCCGTCAACATGAGTGTTGAACTTTAACTAAAAACCTTGTCTTATGACAGAGGAAATTCATAAAACAGGGTTTTCCCTCTCAAATAAAACTTTAATGTGCTTAATGTCCACAAAGACGGTGAGTTTGGACAGAATGGAGTGGAACAGAATGGACTTTTCGCAACACTATTTACCAGCAAAGCTACAGGACTACACACTCTACACATCATACACGCTTTGCAGACCCTACACACTCTACACACTCTTCTGGTTCATTCCAGTCCAATCCGACAACACAATGAAAAGGTTATATGACAATAAAAAGGGTGGAGCTGATAGTTGCTCAGAAGGAATATGACATGTGTCGAGTTTGGGGTTAGAGATGGTGGTAGGAATAATGGTTAGTGGTGGTGGTTAGGGGTTAGGTTTAGTGGTTAGGGTTACGGATTAGTCGTTAGGCTGAGGGATACTCATTAGGGTTAGAGTAAGGGTTAGGGAAAGTGGTTAGGGTTAGGGATTCAGGTTAATAACATTAGGGGTTAGTTTGGATTAAGGGTTAGAGTCAGTCCTCAGGAACTGAGATTGTAGCGAGGATTGGGGTTCAGGGGTTACAGACAGGGTTAGGGGTGTGGTTTAGTCGTAAAGGCAGCATGGACAGGGTTATGGTTGTATGACAGAGGTTAGGGCTTTGACTTCCAGGAACTTGTCTCCCTGACACTGACTGGACTAATTTGATGGAAGTGCCAATGGTTCTCTCACCTTAGGGTCAGAGTTAGGATTAAGTCCGAACATCCTCTCGGGTGGACACGGCTCGCTGGGGGACTTCTGTCTGGGTTCTACACAGAAGATCACATCCCTGTCCAGTTCGACACTGTAAAGCCTGGACAAGCATCCAAAGGATAAATAAAAATCAATATATAACCCTGAACTGTACATTGGGAAATAACCTTTTTCAAAACGGAAATATGTTCATGCTGTTTCACGTTGAGTTCCTCGTGATTCAGTGAAGATCGGGGAGCAGAACCGCAAACACACAGAGCGTGCAGCGATATGAAAAGCTAAAAACCCAGAAGTTTTGCCCAGATTCCCACACTCATTTTAATGTGGGAAACTTCCCACAGGAAGTGCAGACATGGTGTTCCACACTTCTCTCTCTCTCTCTCTCTCTCTCTCTCTCTCTCCTGCTCACATCCCTCAATGAGACGGCACGGCGATGCTCGGGGTTCAACTCACCGTTCCGAGTCCATCAGACTGAGCATGTTGCACCACTGCCACCTGGCCGGACGCCACGCTCTGTCTCTCGGGCAGTTATGTCAAAGCTGTGGGCAGCAAAGGAAGGCCTCAGCGCTCGTGCATATGTCACATGGCATCCACAGGATGGCAAGCGTGTGCTCTGACATGCGACGCTCACTCCGCCGTCGCTAGAACCACAGGAGCGTGTCGGGAAACCACGGTGACTGAACACGAGAGGGGCTGCCGACTGCCGTCGCTCGAGTCGACAGCGAAAGGGCAGGACGGACTGAGGGATGGAGGGACGAGCGAGCGCAGAGTTCGTCGCATGGCGAGCCTCTGCCCTGGGGGGGGAAAGGGGGGGAAGCACGCGCCTCCACAGCAGCATCACGGAAAGGATGAGGATGAGGGGGGCCCCGTGGCGGTGGGTCCGCGGAAGTACCACAGCTCTCCCTAGACGCGGAGCGCGAGAGGAAACGGTGAGTCACGCTTTCTTGCTGCTGGAGAGGTCCCCCTTGAGGCGGGAGGTGAGCAGAGCACCCACGCGCTGCTCCCCTTCAGAAATACCCGAGGCGTCTCCAGCGGTCGACCTCTCGAGAAACGCCTCAGCTCTGACTCCCTGTCCCCCTTTCTAGAAACATTTTGACATTCGGGTCGCTGAGGAGAACAGCTGTCGCTTATGGGAAACGCCCACCAGGCACGAAGGGACCTTCGACCTATGAGTGTCGGACCGGGCCAGTGAAGGAGGTCGGACTAAAGAAACTAGTCCATGTGTGTCATACGGGAACACACTGTCATCGCTCTGCCCTTTCCTCCGCTGTCTTGCACGTGGGGAAAGCAAGACGGCTGCTGCGACATGGGTCAGGGGTAGGGTGAGGGTTGGATGCACCAGTAGGGTTAGGGTTAGGGTTAGATACACCAGTAGGCAAACAGTCTCCAAAATGACAATAGCACCGAATTTAAGGTTGATCTCGATGAAGATTGCATGTCTCGAGCCGATATAACTGCATTAGCTATGGTCCTAAGAGTTGCCATTTACTGTCTGCTGGGGGTTCGGTTCAGTGACACTAAAGCGCTTGCTGTGAAAAGCCACAAAAGACCTGCAGCGGTTCGCCTGGTCTGTGTGTCCCATCACTGCTCCAGACACGCCACATCTGCTAAGCAACGTGAGATCACGTAAGGTGAAGAACTGCGTTCTGCCGTGTCAGCTGCACATTCCTCACCATGTCCATACGCAGTCGTCCAGTGAATTCTGGAGCGGATTTATAAAGACCGGGGTGAAATCAGGGGCCTTCCATGTTGACACCGGTCACAAGATCTAAACGTGACCGACTTTTTAAGGGTATTTGTAGGTCGCACCGTGGAAGGGGTGGGTATCTCCTTTAAAAAGATCAGATAACTGACTGGACACAGTTCAGGATGTGAGGGACCCTAAGGGTTCCAAGAATCACCATAGATGTTCTGAAGTCACAGGACAGCTCTAGTCCTCACCATTTACTTCTTGCTGAAATCTGAACTTGGTGTTTCCAATATTTTGTCCACATCACACTCCAGGGATTTTGGGTTATTGTAAGAAATTGTGACATTTACAGAAACCTTCCGAATATATTACATTTTAGAAATTATGTTATTATAGAATATATGTTCTACTTTCCTATTCTAATACCTTCACAAAGGGTCCTATATTATATTATATTGACAGGGAAAGAAGTGCAACACCTCTGACTGCCTTCAGTGATGTGTGTTTCACTTACCCCAAAATAAGAAGTACAATTATTTCCGACTTATTTCTGGAAGGTACCACATTTGTTTGTTTAGTAATTACTTCCTATATAAAAATTAAATTAAACACAGCGAAAGGAGTGGAGACTAAAAAATTGTTAAAAAAAAATTCACATTCACCCGCTGACTTTTATTACAACCTCAGAAGTTGACTTTGAATTAGAAGATGTCATATGTGTCATTGAATTAAAATGTTATATGGGTAATACTAAGAAACCTAATAATGAACTACAGGAAAAGAAGCTACAGAGACCAAAGAAAGACTAAAGAGACCAACAGTTTCATATTTTTCCAATGAAATATGCAAATAAGTATGTAGGTATACATTGTTAAGAAGATGCATATTATTCTGTGCATGTGTATTGTATTTCATTTCCTATATATTTGCAAATATAGGAATACATAGTGTGCATTCCACTGATGTATGAATGAGTGACCCATTGTAAGCAGTGTATCTAACAGTGTAAGTCGGCACAATGAATGAGGTGTGTGGGCTGATAACACTACATAGAGTTCATTAGAAGTCACTTTGGAGAACACACACACACTGACTGAAACTTCTCAGCCCAGGCAAACCAGAGCCCAACCTGGCAACACAGGGCACAAGGCCAGAGGAGGAAGGGATAGACCCAGGACGGAATGCCAGTCCATCACAAGGCACCCCAAGCGGGACTTGAACCCCAGACCCACCGGAGGGCAGGCACAGGCCAAACCCGCTGCACCACTGTGCCCCTATGCTTTGGAGAACAGCACTTGCTAAATAAATAAATGTAAGCGTAAATGTAAATATGTAAAAACATTTCATGTTCTTTGTGTTCATATTAAAATTAACTCCCAGGTTAAATGTACAACAATTAACATTTAAATGTATAACATTTCACATTATATCGAACAGTGATTGAGAGTCACTCACCCTGTCCTGTACGGCTCAGTGCTGGAGTAGCTCTGTGTGTGTGTGTGTGTGTGTGTGTGTGTGTGTGTGTGTGAGAACCGTCAGCACGTGGCCCTTATTTAACCAAGACACAGTAGAGGGGAAGCCCTTTGGCACGGGGGACGAGGACCACCTCAAATGTTCCGGGGAGACCCTCCTACGCACTAAACATACTGAAAGGATTAAAAACACACACACAGACAAGCACATGCAGAAAGACGCACGAGCGGGGCTCGCCTACGCACTGCCGAAGGAAACAGCCTGCCAGTAAAAAGAGGCCTTTACAGTAATGATGGGGACCCCATGCACACACACACACACGCACACACACACACACGCACACACACACACACACACACACACACACACACACACGCGCGCACACACGCGCACGCACACACACACGCACACACACACGCACACACACACACACACACACACACACACCACCACACCCTTCTTTCCGACATTCTCGGCACACGGCGTCAGTGCCGTTTCAAAGGAAAGACACACTGCTGCTGCGTCAGGCCTGGCAGGGGTTCGAGCGGGAAAGAGGAACCAGTTGCAGTGCTTTCGGTATGACGTGCAAGGAGCACACACACTCTACTGATGTGTGTGTGTGTTTCACTCCTGCACCCCTTTACAGCACATAAACACACTTGTTTTCTGATGATCATCCTTGGTATCTTTTTCGTTTCTCCCGCCTGACTCGGCCCGCTCACCTGTGTGAGGAAACTGAATCCAGGGGTGATTCTGCATGGGATCTTGACCCCCCCACACATTCATACGCGACCCAACACGAACCTTCAGCTCACCACGAGAACAAGACCATATCAGTGTGCTGAGGCTTAGACTGTTTGGGTCTTACTGTCAATCCGTGTGTGTGTGTGTGTTTGTGTGTGTGTGTGTGTGTGTGTGTGTGTGTGCTTTTGGGACAGTGACCTTCATGGTCTGAAATCCGGGGGGGGTGGGGTAAATATAATGGCAGAGGTAATTCCCAGGAGCCCTTGTTATTCAAGTCTGTAGTGACAGGTGTGTGTGTTTGTGTGTGTGTCAAAATGTTGTTTGAGACACTGCTGGTGGGCTGGGGGGTGTTGGGGGTTACGGTAAAGGGCTTTTACACTGATCGAGGTAACAAACGGGGGTGTGTTTAAATGCTCCTCATCATGACGGGGAATAAAGGGTTTAATTGGGCCACCCACACACACACACACACACACACACACACACACACACACACACTTGAAGAAGAAGACAGAACTTCCTGTGAAGGTATCTCAGATGTCGCGCCAACAGCGACTCAGCTGGTTTCCATTCTGCTGCTGCCGTATTTTGTGCTGCTCCTCTGCATTCGCTGCACTAGTTTCATCTCGATAACTCGCTGCCACTTTCACTTTCTTTTCTGAAAGGAGTACAGGCCTTCACTTGCCCTTTCACCTGTTCACGTGGACACACACACACACACACACACACACACACACACACACACACACACACACACACACACCATTGACCTTTTTCAGTAAATAAACGCGCAGCACATTTCCCGAGCAAATAAAGTACTTATCAAAACTTGAAAGAGACTTACATTCATTTATGACTATTTAAATTAATACACAAATATTCTACATATGTGTGAACTGGTGGCAAAATCGTTGATGAGCTTCCAGCCCACACAATATGTGACATCATGAAAAAATGCAACATTGTCTCTCGTACAGTACATTGTGTGCAGTGGCTTCTAGCCACGCATTGTGAGTTTTCTTTGATTAAAGTGTCGTAAAGTTGTATCACACTATATATCTCATTTATATGTACATTATGTATTTATATTTCTAGTCGTACATATGCATACTTAGAATTATAAATATGCACGTATAGCCTACATATATCTATACCACGTACATTTACATTTACATTTATTCATTTAGCAGACGCTTTTGTCCAAAGCGACGTATATCTCAGCAAAAGTACAATTTATGCATTACATTAAAAGAAAGAGACACAGCTGCAGACATGTGACTCAAGCAAACCTAGTTTGTTCCCTCCCACTTGCTGCACCGAGGTTCATCGTTCGAGTAGGTGCATAAAACACAGGATAGACAAATCCTGATATCCTCTCACCAATTTTGTTTTTTTTTTTTAAATATTGTAAGATACACAAACAAGCAAATACAATGCTGGAGTAGTGGCTGAATAAAAGCTTTATCTGGTGCAGAGAAATGCGTAGAGGAGATACGTGGGAGTACTTTGGCAAATCAATCACAACTCGTGCAGCAGCATTCTGTAGAAGCTACAGAGGTTTGATGGCATTTGCAGGAAGGCCACACAGGAGAGAGTTACACTAGTCCAGACGGGAAGTCACCATGACCTGGACAAGTGGTTGGGCAGAGTCAATAGTGAGGTAGGGACGGATCCTATGAATATTATGCAAGATGTATCTGGAAGACCGGGTTGTAGCTTCGATGTGCGGAGAGAAAGACAGACTCGCGTCAATCGTTACTCCCAAACTCTTAGCCAAGGAGGTAGTTGTCTCGTTTGATCGATATATCATGACATAAGGACGGGCCAGCTGGGAGGTGAACAATTTTTTTTTTAGAGAGGTTGAGCTGGAGGTGGTGACCAGACATCCATGAAGAGATGTCTGACAGGTAGGCAGCAATGCGTGCGGAGATGTCTAACGCAGCAGGTGAAAAGGAGAGGAAGAGCTGGGTATCATCAGCATAGCAGTGGTATTTGAATCCATGGGAGGCTTTGACCGGACAGAGGGAGGCAGCGTAGATCGAGAAAAGAAGAGGACCCAATACCGAGTCCTGCAGGACACCGGTTAAGAGAGGCAGAGGAGAAGAACGAGAGCTCTGCCAGACCACTTGATAGGATCTCTCAGATAGGTAGGACTCAAACCATCTTAGTGCCACACCTTTGATCCCAAGCTGGTTAAAAGAGGAGAGTAGAATCCGGTAGTTGACTGTGTCGAATGCTGCAGACAGATCGAGGAGGATAAGGACCGAGGAGAGGGAGGCGGCTCTAGTGGCTTGAAAGCATCAGACACCGCCAGAAGGGCCGTCTCAGTGGAGTGACCAACTTTGAAACCAGACTGATGACTATCGAGGAGATGGTTCCGGGTGAGGAAATCAGACAGTTGATCACAGGCCGCCCGCTCTAGGGTTTTAGACAGGAAGGAGAGGAGAGAGACCGATCTATAATTTTCAACCACGTTGGAGTTCAGGGAGGGTTTTTTTTTAACAGAGGTGAAATTAGAGCGGTTTTGAAGGCAGCTGGGAAACAGCCAGAGGAGAGTGAAGAGTTGATAATCTTAGAGCTGAAGGTGGACAGTTGAGGGGAAATGTTCTGTAGGACTGACGATGGGATCAGGTCAAGTGAGCAGGTGGTGGCTCTGCACAGCATCATGAGGTCAGAGATTTCTGAATTGGAGAGCGGCTTGAATACGGAGAGGATAGCTTCGCAGGCAGGTCTAGCGTGAACCAGGCAAGTTGATGCTGAGACTTGTCAGTGATTGCTTTGACTTAGTCTTGGAAAAACAAAGCAAAGTTGTCAGCAATGAGAGAAGAGGGAGGAAGTGGTGGCGGGGGGCACAGGAGGGATGAGAAGGTCGCAAAGAGCCTGTGTGGTTTTTTTAGTTGCAGACTGTATTTTGTTGTGGAAGAAGGAGGTTTTAGCTGAAGAGACAGCAGATTAAAAAGCAGTTAAGAGTGACTGGTAGGCAACCAGTTGTGGCGAAAGGTGACGGGAGCAGGAAGAGGCGAGGAGTTAGTGGCGAGGCAGGGTTGAAAGGAAATGAAGAAGTGGTCAGAGACATGCAGCGAAGTGACACAGAGGGCAGGACAGCCACAGCTGCAGAAAAATACAAAGTCAAGACAGTTGCCTGCTTTGTGAGTAGCAGGGGATTGGGACAGGGAGAGATAAAGGACAACAGAAGGCCGCTTGCATGAATGTCATCAACATGCAGGTTGAAGTCACCCTGGAGAATCAACGGAGTGTTGTCCCCTGGCAGAGAGCTCAACAAGATGTCGAGGTCATCAAAGAAGCAGCCGAGAGGGCCAGGAGAGCAATGAAGACAACCACAACAAGAGTGATTGGGGCAGTGTTAGAAACAGCATGCCATTCAAATGAGGACAGACCATGCAAATGAAGAGGAAAAATAGAGTATTCCTCCTGGGGAGAGGTGAGCAGGCCTGTGCCTCCACTTCTGCTGGAGAAACGAGGGGTGTGAGAGAAGGAATAGTTCGTGGAGAGTGCTGCAGGTGTGGCTGAGTTGTCTGGGGTGATCCAGGTTTCGGTTAGGGCCAGGAGGTTCAGTTAGAGATGGGAGGCATAGGCTGGTATGAAGTCAGCCTTTCTCACAGCGGACTAGCAGTTCCAGAGTCCCAGGGAGAAAGTAAAGCAAGATGGAAGGTTTTACAGGTGAGGATAGACCAGTTTACTGTAGCAGCAAGAGCGCCCAGGTCTCCAGTGGTGGCAAAGTTGCACGGCTCGCTTACTGTAGAAGACTTTGATGGTCGACATGTCGGGCGCATGATCCCTTGCGGACGAATGTGCCGGTGGCCTTCCTCAGTGGACTCCCACAGGTAGACTCCCTTGTCTTTGCACCCTGAGTCTTCGCACCAACAGGCTGCTGCGACCCCTGCCACTACGAATCACCAGCCGCTATTTAAACCGGGCTACCGCCAATCAGTAGAAATTCCTAATCGAAACCGAAACTACTCCAACAATGGCGACCAAAACAAACAACCAAACACATGCGATTAATCGAACCACCAAGTCACACCCGCTCCCCGCTACGGGACACAGAAATGATCCGGAGAACGTTCGCCCAACAAACCACTAAATGCTATTTAACAAACAAATTAATTAAAGTGCACAATTAATAAAGGTACACAAACACACACACACACACACATTGTCAGAACCGCTTGTCCCAGACGGGGTTGCGGGGAACCAGAGCCTACGGGTTGGACCGGGTCCTGCTCTCGGGTGGGTCTGGGGTTCGAGTCCCGCTTGGTACACAAACATTTACATGCAATACAGGAGTAGTGGCTGTATAAAGGGTTATCTGGGCATGATCATAAAGTTATGGTACATGAACATTTACACGTTCTTGAGAGATCTTGGGCAAAGATACGAGTTTTCAGACCCCTCCTAAATGTAGACAGAGCTTCGGGAGCTCTGAGTGAGAGGGGGAGGTCATTCCACCACAACAGAGGCAGAACCAAGAACCTCCGTGCTTTACCTTTTGTGGGCAGAACCAATAAAGCGGGCAGATGTGGAAGAGCAAAGTGGTCCAGTCAGGGTGTAGCGTTTAGTCAAGTCCTGTAAATATGTGGGATCAGTTCTATTGATCACAATAACCAGGGTCTTGAATTTGATCCATGTAGCTGTAGGAAGCCAGTGCAGAGAAATGAGCAGAGAAGATACATGGGAACCGGGCAGGGTGATTATTTATTTATTTATATATTTATTTATCTATCTATTTGTTTGTCAAAAAATAAAATACATATTTTTAAAATATAAAAATTTAAAATATTAAAAGATTTAAATATTTAAAATTATAAAATTTATAAATGTATTTAATTATATATCATATATACGTATATGGACACACACACATATGAATACATAATGTGTACTGATACTCTGTATAATTATGAATAATGTGTATCATTAAATACATGTGCTAATAATGTAACATAACGTTTTAAGGGGCAGCTGCGATTGGATGTGTTACCTTGCAATTAAAAGGCCCAGCAGAGTGCGAGCGAAGCAGCGAAGGGGGAGGGAGCCAGCTATCTGGTGCTTTCCAGCATTTCTTAAACCTGAGTTTGAGGCCCAAAAAGATCTCAGTGATGGAAATCATCTTGCTTCGTTCTAGTTCCCAGCAGAGGGGAATTTTCAGCTTCAAGTCGAGGTCAGTGCTGGAGTTCAGTGGCACTATGGGGATTTTCAAGTACATGCTTGTGCTCTCCATCAATACAGCAGAGTTGCGGAGCAACCAATGACCAATGAGGTGCACTGGCTCAGTCCTGCAGATGGGCTGGACTCTCTGGAGGAATTGGTCCAGAGAAGGAGCCCAAAGAAACTCCAGCCTGGCATGGAGGAGCACCTGCAGCAACACACTGGCCCACCAGACCACCTGTACTTCTCCAAGTCGCAACACCTGGTGTCATTCTTGCTAGCGGTCATTGGGCTCTACAAAGAGCCTGTTCACGGTCATGATGCTACGGAGCCAGCTGTACTGCTGACGCCAGTTCATTGCTTCTTTTTATTTGCACTGTTTCATACTGGTCTCAAAGTCACATTTATTTATTCCGGTGTCAGTGCAGTTTTCTTTGTTGGAAATGAATGAATGAATGAATGAATGAATGAATGAATGAACAAACAAGTAAGAACCTGTGGCACATGTATAACTCTGTGTGTAACCATGGCGCCACCTTGTGCTGTGATAGCAGTTTTACACTGTATTTCTTCTAATATCACAACGATTCATTGGTAATATTAATAGATGACCCACAGCATGTTATCCTGTCACAACATTCATATATTTAGTTTTATGGAGCTGTATTCAGAAGTAAAGTAATAATATTAAACAGAAACAATAAGTAAGCTAATACACAGGAAAGGTGGTGGTGTACTGGTTACAACTACTGCCTTTAGACCCAAAGGTTGTTGGTTTGAATCTTACTTCCAGCTATAATATCCTTGAGTAAAGTACTTACTCTGAAATGCTTCAGCAAATTTACCCAACTGTACAGGTGTGTAAATAACTGTAAACTGCTTTGGAGAAAAGTGTCTAACATGCAAATGTTCTACACCCCATATAAAATATCTCAATAAATAGCAAAATGAGAACATGCGATCTTTATTTACAGACATGTCAAAAAACCCACTGAACTCAGATTATCTCTAAAAAATATATTTTTACCTTCCAGCCTTGCATTACACACATACTAGATTTCACAGCAAAGGTAGAACTTATTATTCAAACTGTTATTTTTCACATAAAACACGTAAAAAAAATGAGAACGTAACTGCGGTGCACCTCAGTATCTAATACAAAGGTCCCTGTGTGGGAACTAGTGCAGTCATGGGCTCATCTCGGCTAATCGCAGTGCGTCTCTGGAGACAACGGGCCTCACACACACACACACACACACACACACACACACACACACACACACACACACACACACACACACACACACACACATCTGTGCTCCGCTGGGGGGCAGCAGTGAGTGGCTACGGGTCTGACTTGGACATGCAAAATGCCGCCAACTTTGACAGCTGCTACCAGACTAGAGGGAAATGGTACTTTGGACCATGGATACAAAAATACATTTTTAATGTCCAGTTATGCAGTTACAGTAAAACGGAAATCCTCACATGCGACACAGACCGACTGGGAACAATCTGGATGATGCCCAATTAATATTGCAGGAGATGCCATGTAAGTTATGGGATCGAATCTCCTTGGTAAAGAGCCTTGTTGTGCAATGACTTGAAGATGAATAAGGATGATCAGTGTACTTTTTGTGAAAGTAGCCCTGACACCATTCAACATGTGTTGGAGTTACGTCCCGCGGTAAAAGCCTTCCGGATTGAACTGAAAGCACAGCTATCATTCAGCTATTAATCTCCTGTGTTCAGGTACAGGGCTTGGTAATTATTTCAATATAGTTATTTTTGTGACAACTTATAAATGTTATGAGAGGAAAATTGTGAGGATAACAAGATCTACAAGCTGTCAACTTGGTACAGCGAACAATAAAGTTAATGCCTCGATATTATATGGTGGTATAATAGAAGAGAGTGATTGTAAATAACTGGTCCTGCACCTAAATGATTCCAAAGTGCATCCATAAAGAAATTACAATAGCATTAATTATGACAGAGGACCAGGCCTCTCTGTCCGCTCACATTTTAGAAGGACACCTCCACCTGGCTGCCGGCCTTATTTCACAGTTCCGAGTAAACGAGCGGTACCCTTCACCAGCATTTACCACAGGGCATTGTAGTGTCTGCGATGCAGTCCAGGATCTGGGACCTGTGGTTTTGGGTTGAAGAGTCGAATAACACTGTTGCATTTAGTCATTCATTCATTCATTCATTCATTCATTCAAAAAAAAGTATATATATATATATATATATATATATATTAAACAGCAATGAGCAACTTACTGCTGAACGACTTTACACTGGTATTTCAGCATCGGGTCCAAAGCCTGCTGGAGGTTCTGTAATGAGCTGTTTCCACAACTTGCCCTTTTTCGAGGGAGACAGACAGAGAGAGAGAAAGAGCTTGTTTTTCATCACACACACACCCTTAACCACACACTTCAGATCACTGTACTCTGTACTCTGTGTGTAGAAGTGAAAGTAAAACAAAATCATGTGAGGCGGCGCATGTTGCCATGGAAACAAAGGCACTGAAACTTCCAGGCATATCAGCAAGACTGACTGTGTCATGAAATAAGATGAACCGATAGCGCTGAGACAGACCCAGCTCTTAGTGCGAGTGTGACCTTGTTCCGAAATTCCACTCATGCCACGGCCCACGGGCCTCGCAAACACACGCTTACGAGTCATTCTTTCTGGCAACCAGGAGCACAGTGAGGCCAGTCATTATGGTGGAGTTGAAGTTCTTCACTTCTACGCTGGCGAATACACTGCAGAGAGAGGAAGAACGATTATCATTTCACTCCCCCACAAGAACATAGATCAAATTCAACAATCTGGACATGATCTACAAGTCAGTGCAAGGATCTGATACCTAGAGGACCTGATCACTTCCTACACTGAGCTCCTCCACCTCTGGATGTTTGATGGTCTCTGTCACGAGGAGTCCAACATCAAAAGACCATCAGTTTTTGCTTTGGACTCTGATGTGGTGAAATGAGCTCACTGTGTCCCTCAGTACTGCTGAATCCCTCCCACACTGAAGAAGGGTCTCAAACCCATCTCTTTGAGAGCCACTTCTCTCCTGATCTCCTGACAGCTTCATCAATGAGTTCAACACCATCTGCTATGATTATCTATGTATTTCCTATTTGAATGTCACTTCTATAGGAGCTTCTGGAGGGATGTGAACCAGCAACATGGTGGTGTGTGTCCAAAGTCCTGTGTGCCTAGAGCTCTTTGCTGCTCGAGTTGGACGGAACATTGGAGAAAAGTGTGTGATAAGTAACTAAATGTCATAATAAATGAAAAATTAAAGAAGTAAACATGAATGTATGGAAAATACACGCGAAAACAGGAACTTGTCTGAATTCAGGGATCCAAGTGCAGCCCTTGCAGCCGAGACCGTGGTTGAGAACGAGCGCCCTGGTGGCCAGCATCTGTGAGTACAGCCCAAGTGCGGACAGCGGCCGGTAAGAGCGCAGGGAACGTTCCAGAACGCTCTTTCAGACACTTCACCTTGTGGGGTCAAACGGGGTGGCGAGAGACCCGTTGAGCATAACCGCGGCGTTTCCGCAGCTGGACGCAGCAAACTGGAAAACAGTTGGACATTTTTTAAAGCACAGTGTCTGTGTTGTCTCTGAGAAAACGCAATAAAGAATAAATGAAATAAACTGTGGAACAAACTGTGAAACTGGGAGCAAATTGCTAAACTTCTTTCCAGTCTCAGCTTCTCAGCTACAAAGGTGGGAAGCACATTCATTCCAGCTCTCGATAAAACACTCAAGTGCTCAGAGCCCCAGAAATAAAAACAAGTGAAAAGAAAACAGAAGTGCGCATCTGGCAAGAGCCTTGCTGTTCCCTCCGAGCGGAACTGATAAATGGGTCTCCATGGCAACGGAACACAAAGCCCCTTTGAGGAGCTCCGCTCCCTTTCAGGCCTGGTGCAGCGAGGGGCTCCTGGTCCGACCGCATCGTTCGCATGCGGCGCTTGGCAACAGACGCATCGATGTGCGACGACGTGGTCCGGTTTCGCTCCGAGGTAGGAAAGAAGGCCCCTCCCGGAACCAGGGTAAACAGCGAGACCAGAGCTCAGCCACAAGGGGGTGTGGTTTATGAGGTCACTTTGGAACGTGCACCGAAGATCCTGCAGCTGTCCGACCTGCCGCTCACCGCTCATGGTTCATTGACACGTCGCAGTTCAAACACAGCAGCCGGTTCACTGGCGCGGCCACAGGACTCGGTGGCGAAATCACACAAGACAACATGAACGTGGAAAACTTTATAGAAAGACAGAAATTAGAATTGTAAAACAGTAATTGAGATAATTGAGTTTATAATGACCGTTTATCCTCCCCCATCAGTGTGGTCATGTGACTGACCACTCATTGCAGTGTCTGTCTTTTTAATGTATGTCCGGGGATGTACACAGAAAAAGTGGCATCAAGTGAAAAACGAATAAATGTGTTTATTATGACTATTATTATTGTTGTCTGTTATTAAACCTACTAGTAAATCACTTCAAATGTTGGAATGAAATTATTTTTTTAAAAATTGTTGTTCGGAGTTGATTTTTTTTTTTTTTTTGATTTTTTTAATATCCTGCAAAATGCATTAAAAAAACAATATTGTGATGCACTGGACTGGACTGTCCGGTCAGTCTGCTCCGCGGTCACCCAGTGTCCAGTCACACGCAGGTGAGCTGTTCCACTAGATTTGCACTAAGGCTTCCTACAGTTGTGAAAAATGTAATATCAGGAAATTTACACAAAAATTATTACAGAAAGAGGAATTTGATTATTAGCGCGTGCACACACACACGCACACACACACATTTTTCAGCAAAAGCTGATGGGGGACAAACTTGCTCAACGGTTACACTCACATAGTTAGTTCAGAAACAGTGAACCGCTGATGAATGCAAACAGTTAGTGGTGAATTCTGCGTAATTCTCCCGTTGGTCCACTAACTATCCTGTATGGACTTTAGTTCTGCAAGGGATGAGAGTAAACCTTCAAAAGGGTCTTCAGTTAAAGCGTCACTGTGCACACTTACCCTGATTTACACCCTCTTGTAAAAATGCACAGAAATGAAATGTAAAGTGGAGCAGTCCAAAAACATGCTGTTCAGGTTCCCCATAGTGTGTGAGTGACAGAGAGAGTGTGTGTGTGTTCCACTGATGTATGGATGAGTGACCCATTGTAAGTAGTGTATCTAGCAGTGTTAGTTACCGTGGTGAATAAGGTGTGTAGGCTGATGGTAACACTACATAGAGTTCATTGAAAGTCGCTTTGGAGAAAAGTGTCTCCTAAATAAATCAATGTAAATGTAACTGTCAAGGGGTGGGATATATTAGGCAGCAAGTGAACAGTCAGTTCTTGAATTTGAGGTGTTAGAAGCAGGAAAAAATAGGCAAACAAGGATCTAAGTGACTAAAAGGCCAAATTGTGAGGGCTAGATGACTTGGTCAAAGCATCTCCAAAACAGCAGGTCTTGTGGGGTGTTCCCAGTATGTAGTGGTTAGTATATTCCAAAAGTGGTCCAAGGAAGGACAACCGGTGAACTGGCGATAGGGTCATGGGCACCTAAGGCTCATTGGCACCTAAGGCTCATTGATTTGTGGGGGGAGCGAAGGCTAACCTGTCTGGTCCGATCCCACAGGTGGGCTACTGTAGCACAAATTGCTGAGAACTTTAATGCTGGCCATGACAGAAAGGTGTCAGAACACACAGCGCATCGGAGCATCCTGCATATGGGGCTGCGTAGCCGCAAACCAGTCAGGGGGCCCATGGTGACCCCTGTCCACCGCCGAAAGCGCCTACAATGGGCACGTGAGCATCAGAACTGGAACATGGAACAATGCAAGAAGGTGGCCTGGTATTCATGGCAACGGTATTCCCTGATGGCAGTGGCCCTGCCACACTGCAAAAGTTGTTCAGGAATGATTTGAGGACCATGACAAAGAGTTTGAGGTGTTGACTTGGCCTCCAAATTCCCCAGGTCTCAATGCGATCGAGTATCTCTGGGATGTGCTGGAAAAACAAGTCCGATCCATAGAGGCCCCAACTCGCAACCTACAGGACTTAAAGGATCTGCTTTTAACATCTTGGGGCAAGATACCACAGGACACCTTCAGGGGTCTTGTGGAGTCCATCTCTCGACAGGTCAGAACTGTTTTGGTGACACGAGGGGGACCTGCACAACATTAGGCAGGTGGTTTCAATGTTTTGGCTGATCAGTGTACAAATAAGGAGAAACACACCTCGGCAGGTGTCACTCAGAGATTTTCTAAAGTCAGATTTATGGCACATTGATGATCCCACTGGAGAATTACTAAATCTATAGGTGTCGCATTTCATTAAATGTTCTATTCAGAAATCTACTGTAGGTAATAGAAAAACAACGGGTGGTAAATCTCTCCTCAAGGTGAGGATTACCATAGTCAGGCTGCTTCTCAGGAGTGCAGCTACTGTGGGGGACTGTGGTTTGCATCATTATTTTGTGGCACGTAAGGTATTTTTTGTCTTTGTTCACTAAAAGTCACACTTTTCCCTTCACTCAGGCTGTTTGTTTAGTTCTGCTGCCGTTACCAGTGTTTTGTGTACTTTTCACAGTAAAACCCGGTCCTTCTGAGGAACTTTGGCAGTTTGGCCATGTGTCTCAGCACCAACCGAAGAGCTGTGTTTCTGAGAGGTGTCACTTGGTCGCCGGTGAAAGAGCTGCATTTCGCAATGTTCCCCTGGGGCGTTTTGGACCTCGCAGGAGCCGTGCTGTATTGTGAACATCTGAACGCACATTACCACGCCAGGGCTCTTTTGTCCACGGTGGTGATTGTCAACATGTAAGAATTTGGCATCCAGCGGTGGTATTTCGGACCCAGACGGAGAGGATACACTTTTGGGAGGGGGACAGCATACTTCACTGGGTCTAACTCCACGTGTGTGTGTAAGCGTACGTGTTCAGCATTCTCATAATAAATAGTGGCAACTTCTAAATGGCAGTCATAAAATGTCAATGTGGTCTACGGTTGGGGTCCAAACCAAAAAGCTGAGCTTGGTCTGCACAAACCCCCTCTGTCCCTCAGAGCTGCTGAATCCCTCCAAGAAGAACAGTCTTAAAACCCACCTTTTTCAGACCAATTTCTTCTCCTGAGCTTCTGACACCTTCATAAGTCCTTCACCACATTCTGCTTTTATCTCTGCTTTTTTTCACAAGACTTTTAAAGTTAGAAACTCAGAAATTAGCCAGGGGAAAAGTGGTGGCATGGAACAAACAAACTGAACTGTGTTTGTTTCTAAGCTCTCTGTGTGTTCCAAGATGGACTTTTGTTTAAGCTCAGTTGAGCATCACGCTGGAGAAAAGCATGACTCAAATGACAAATATAAAGGTTAAAATGGATAGAAAATTCAAGAGAAGCGGGTTTGGTCCAAAATTAATGTAAATACTGGTGGGTGTGGTTTCAGATCCAGTCAGAGATGGTAGGCTTGGTCTCAGAGTGGCCTCGAGTGCAGAGATCACGCGCCACAATGTGGGCCGCTTACCGCCGCAGAGACTCGGCCCCAGAAGGATCGAACCGGGTTCAACTGGCACTGCGTCCATCCAGGACAGCCGGTAGTGAACACTCCTGAGGAGACAGCGAACACACACGCTCAAACACACTCTAGCGCGCCGAGGCTCAGGAGTCATGAGAGGAAGTCATGTGACCCTAGTTTATTCACAGTCATTGATGACACGCACCGTTGCTCCCGTTCCTCCCACACCAGGTGAGACCGTCCATGATGAACCCCAGCAGTGTGTCTTCCACAGTGACCATGCACTTCTTCTCCTGGGTGAACTGGTGAGCCAGGACTTTGGTTTTACTCCAGAAGAGCGTCTGAACAGAAGAGCCAGATGAACACTCTGTCACAGATGTGTGATCCATTTACTTATTTAAAAACTCATGAAAGTGTGTTTGTAACTTGTTCTGCTGAATACTCCAGGGTAAAAGCTTTATGACACAGACATCCCTTGATTTATTGAAAATTTACATTCTGTAAAAATGTCAGATATAGCTATAATAAATAGCAATGCTTTGTAAGACTTCTTGTTTTAATATTTCAGTTAGTTGAAGCTACACTAAAATTTAAACTTTGCATGGACAGCTGGTAGTCTAGTAGTTAGAGCTACAAATTGCCCAGCTGCATAAATGGGTAAATAATTGTAATCACTTTAGAGAAAAGTGTGAGCTCAACGAATAAATGTAAAAGGTCTGACGATATGACTCTAAAATAATAATCATGTATCCATAAAGTGCTATTCAGTGCCAGCTGTTGACTGTTTTGCCCCATAAACAATGACAATGTACATCTCGTCTTGTCACTGAACACAGACAGTGAGACCAGCAAGCATGAGCGGTAAACACTGTGGAAGTGAGTTGAATTAAGGTGGTTCGTTCACACTGCTCTTTTGGTGCTCCGTACGGCACTCTTTACTGTTCTTAGCTTGTTGGGTAAACATTGATTCTGCAATATAAGACAAATATATATAAATGGAAAATAACAAGTGAAAGGCAATTGTAAACCAGTAAAAACAAATGGGAAATTGTGTGCATCTTTGAACATTCATAACACAAGGAGCAGATGTGCAAATGTTGGAACTTGAGTGGAAACAATTCAGATTAAATACTTTGCTTTGGCTTAGAGCAACGTTTTCAGTGTGGGATTCGATCCTGTAGCATTGCGATCCAGTCCAGTCCTAAAGCGAACATCACTTTCGTACCCCCAGCAGTCGACGCTTCACCCTGCTCCTGTGCACGTCACTCTTACCCGGCCACAGCGGCTCTTCTGCTCGATCGTGTAGATAAGCGGGTCGTACGCCTCGACAGGCACTTCGCAGGGGTCCCGGCCCACGAAGGCCCGTGCGAACGCAGCCCACGCGTCCTCACACAACTTCTTGCTGAAAGCGGCACAGGTTGGGGACGAAGGCACAGGATGAGCAGCGGTGCAGTTACGACTCCCTACGCCTCAAAAAGATCA
The DNA here is from genome assembly GCF_900964775.1 of Scleropages formosus. Lineage (NCBI taxonomy): Eukaryota > Metazoa > Chordata > Actinopteri > Osteoglossiformes > Osteoglossidae > Scleropages > Scleropages formosus. The sequence goes on along the minus strand of NC_041814.1, from coordinate 31,591,027 downwards.
AACTGCCGCCAAAGTTCAACTCGTTTTCCAACAAACCTGTTTCATGCAATCTAACATTACAGTTGTCTCACATTCACCACTTATTACAATTTCAGCAGTGAGGTAAAACAATGTACATGCATAAATCTTAAAAGAATGTGTTCATGCACTCGGTTATTTGTATATGGACACAAATGTATACGAATTTACTTGTACACGTGTGTGCAGAATACCCTGTACACACAGATACAGGCAGAGTCACGGCTGCGGAGATGAGATCGTGTAAACATCAGAAGTTAGACGATGAGGTTCAAAGTGCGCCGGGAGAGGAAGAGCGACCTTTTGTCACGGACACATCTACACGTGAGGTAAAAACAGAGTGTGGGAAGGAAGTGTGGTACCACAGACCAAATCAGAGTGAAAAAGGTATATTTGCGAAGTTCCCTTTTCTGTCAAGTTCACCTGAGTGACACACACCTGTCTCACAGGTAACAAGTTCCACATGTGAAATAAAGCAGAGCCGCACAAACCAGCTTTATTCTCTGTGAAACTCTTTGCTGTTAAACGTGCTGCTATTCTATTCATTGTCCTTCCTATTAACGCCTTTTTTTTATTGTATAATTATAATTATCATTGATTAGTACTACATTTACCTGGTTTCCGGCTCGTTCATCTCCAGGAACGTCCTGCACCTGGACACGACGGTATCCTTCAGGTCCTTACCTGGGCTCGGACCCCCCACGGTGGCGACTAAGAGCACCGCGAGCACCACGGACAGCACGAGCGCGGCGACCCCCGAAACCACGAGCGCCTTACAGCGGCGCTTCCTGCGCGAGACGCGCCCCCCCTCGGCCTCGTGCTGCATCAGGCTCTCGGACGCGATCGATCACGGCTGATCACGGCGGTCCTTATCGATCCACGCGCCCGAAGCACAACTGAGCGCCCGCAGCGCAAACCTTTACTGGGACACTTTCCGCTTGGGACCGGGGAGGGAGTGTAGCGCCCCCTGCCGGCCGAGTTGAAGGCGCAACCGGTTCGGTCCCGGTCGGTCTCGTCTCTGAGTTCCGCGACTTGCTATGAGTCACGTTCGAGAAATTAAATCATCGGCCCTCGTGAAGATGGAAAAACCTGCTTTTGAAACTTGACATGAAATAATCAGTTTGCATCGCGCCTCTGTCACTATCCGTTCATTTAGAAGCGCGTGTAGGTGTTGTTGGGGCCCTTCCCATGAGCCCCTGCGGCAGCGCCTCTTGTGTTTTATCCATGTTTTCTACTCGTCCGGTGCACTCTGTTACCTTGTTCTGTGTAGACAGGGCTGTACTTACTGGGGTGGGTTACCGTCTATGTGTTTTTCAAATGGTTGGGTTCCACCATCACCGCGTCTCTCGTTGCACTGCATATCCTCCATAGGGGGAAAAGGGTGTTTTGAGGCTGTAATTTTTGAATGTGTGTTTCAAAGGCAGTTTCTTGGGTCTTTTATGGTCCTTGATTGAAGTGAAAGTGTAGTATCTGTTCTTGATTCCCTGACTCTCGTTAATGTTTTGAGGAAGTGGTTGTTCTGTCACATGTTGCAAGGATGCTAGAACATCAGTGGCTGTGCTGAGCCTGCTTGCATAATTATTTATTTTTATTAAATGAGAATAATTTAAATTTATTTTTGTTCTTGTTACTTTACAGTGCACTTGTTCTATCAGTGTTTTTGTGTATTTTCTCATACTGTTCAAAGACACCTGCCTCAAGGGGTTCAATAACTTTGTACAGTTTGTGTGAGTGCCATATAATGGACTGGTATCCTGTCCAGGGCCCAGGGTGACTCATAGCTCATGCCTCTGGGACAGGCTCCAGACCACTGTGACCCTGCACTGAACAAGCAGTTACTGACAATGACTAAGATGTACAAAAATCTCTACCAGGAGCCATTTGAAAACATCAATTTTAATGGAAAATTAAATTTTATTGGAGAAACAAAACAGATAGTGTGTCCTACAAATTTTCATTGTTAACGTGATTTTTTTTTCTCCCCCAAAAGTGTTACAGATATATCATGAATACACATCCTGTGTGCTTCTCCATCAGTTGTATCTGTTCCCATACTCATCCTCCCAAATGCTCCCTCCGTACTTCTGGAAGCGGATGCCGTGGTTTGGCGTCACGATGAAGGATCGATCGCTGGGGACATGGAAGTTGAGGGAGATGGTCTCCATATACTTGTCTGGACACTCGCTGCCCTCCACGAACACGGAGGCATAGAGCTCTCCTTCTCCTGAGATCTTAATGAAGTCCTTGACAGGGATGCGAATGTAGCGGATCCTGGAGTCTCGTTTGAAATGGAGCTCTGTTTCCAGAGAGGCGCTCCCTGATAGCTCCTCCAGCGTGACGCCGATATTGGTGCCTACTTTGACCACCATCTCTTCCAGCCGCATCTTTTCCACACTGTAGTAGATACGGATGAGTCTTCCAGTGGCGTTAGCGACATGCGTGTTTGAGGTCCCCACTGTGTTTCCCATGGTCGGCTCCGTAGAAGTCAAGATCTGCACACATGGGAAAGAGGAAGTTAACACACTTCCTTTATGTGTACATTTACTCCCCTAGAAGCTGTGTCTTTGCAAAAAAAAAAAAAAAAAAAAAAAAAAAATAAAACTATAAAACTTTAAAATATAACTATAAAAAAATCATAACTTCATACTTCAGCTGGGGTGGGGGGGCATGGTGGCACAGCGAGTTTAGCCTATTCGTTGCTCTCTGTTGGGTCTGGGTTTCGAGTCCCACTTGGGGTACCTTGTGATGGACTGACGCCCCGTCCTGGGTATTTCCCCTCCCCCTCCAGCCCTGCACCCGGTGCTGCCAGGTTAGGCTCCGGCTCGCCGCGACCCTGCTTCGGACAAGCGGCTTCAGACAATGTGTGTGTGTGTGTGTGTGTGTGTGTGTGTGTGTGTGTGTGTGTGTGTGTGTGTACTTAAGCTAGATATGTTCAGTGAAAAAAAAAATCACACTATCTCACTAATGGTGATTAAAATTGGTGAAAGCAGCTGTCAAACCTTATGAAAACACATGATGATGAAAATGAAAACCACTATCAGGTTTTAGTGAAGAACAAGTCTGAATTTACTAACACTTTTTACCATTTTTTCCTCATATTTTATTTTATTGTCTCTAACATAAATATTTGACGAAAAGCCGGATCTGTCTAGTCTGTCCTCCAGATGGAACGGACTGCATGGGTGTGTGAAGAAAGGTGAACTCACCTGATTGGTTGTGGTCGTATCGCCTGATCGGTTGTGGTCGTATCTCATTCTGGTCTAGTAGGATCCTCTCTTTATATGCATAAAGGAGGAAACACTTGTCATTTCGAAATCAATATTGCAAAACCCGGGGTGCGGTGGCGCAGTGGGTTGGACTGGGTCCTGCTCTCTATTGGGTCTGGGGTTCGAGTCCCGCTTGGGGTGCCTTGTGCCGGACTGGCGTCCCGTCCTGGGTGTGTCCCCTCCCCCTCTGGCCTTATGCCCTGTGTTGCCAGGTTGGGCTCTGGTTTCCTGTGACCGTGTATGGGACAAGCAGTTCTGAAAGTGTGTGTGTTGCAAAACCTTGTTGTACAGAATTAGTATTTCACACATCTTTGAAATGTTTTGCAATCAGTGTTCTCACTAATATTTACTGATACACAACACAGTTTGACAGTCTGACAGTGATGTTCAATTCATAACACAATGATCAAAATATATCTCAAAATGGTTCTTTTTTTTTTTCCTGATTATTTAAATATTACAACAATTTTTTAAATCTTTTCCGGCAGCATTGTAGCATAGCAGGTGGCACTAGTGCTTCACAGCTCTTGGGCTGTGGGTCCAGATTTCAGCTCAGTCTCTATGGCGTTTGCATGTTTTTGCATGTTCACGTGGGTTTTTTCTGGGCGCTCTGGTTTCCTTGCACAGTCCCCGCGTAAATTTTCTGTACTATACGACTGTATGACTGTCACACTCCCTCCATCAGCACACTGGCAACACCTGAGCTGAACCAAAGGAGCAACGTACAAAAGGAAGACCCGCCAGCTCCACCGATGCGGAGCCTCACTCCCGAGTCATCGCAATGCTCCATGTGTCTTTGGCATCCATGCCGCTTTGTTGCTCTGTTTTCTGGTTTGACCTATCACTTGTACCTTCTCGACCCTGAGCCTGTTTGTCCCCCTTGGAAGACGATTGACGTTTGACTGACCCTTGCCTGGACTTTGACTATACACTCACCTGTCCCCTTTGCTGGTGAACACAATGAACCAGCACCTGAGGCCTTCGCTCTCCTGAACCCCCGACCATGATAATGAGTAAACGAGTGTGTGGTGCCTCTGTGATGGAATGGCGTCCCGTCCTGGAAAAACTCAAGTGGGAGGTGACCAGGGGCATTCTTACAAATGCCTGAACCCCCTCAACTGACTTCTCTCAATGCAGAGGACCAGTGACTCTACTTCAAAACTCTTTCAGACTGCTGAGCTCCTCACCCTCTCTTGGACCATGCAGAATGAGCCCAGAAATCCTTCTGAGAAACTTCTTTTGGGCCACTTGTGTCTGTGATTTTATACTTGCGATCAATAACCAAATCTATGATTCTTCACTCATGGCACATCTACGTGTCACGATAATAATAATAACAATAATAACAATAATCAAAGGACAAACCTTTTCGGGGCAGAAGCTGCAACAAGGAGGTAAAGGAGGGCAGACCACTCAGTGGTCTTGTACACAGAGCAGTAAACAGTGGAACGTGGCTGTGCTATATTTTTGGCGTCACATGGAAAAGCAGCTTCAGTGGGTTATCTGGTTACACACAAACACACAAGTGTTGTTGCTGATAGTTGGAAACATTGCAACAGCCACACACTGTATGTTGAAGGACACACACATAGATACAGTATATCATTCCAGATAGAGAGGAATACAAAATATGAATGCACAGATACATGCTCACATATCACACACACAGACACTCACACTATTGCACATTGACTTGTAAAAAGTCACAATGGTATGGCTTCACGCACGCGCACACACACACACACACACACACACACACACACACACACACACGCCCGCACGCACGGAGCCAAGGCTGAAACACAGAACTTTCCCGGCTTGCATATTTCTCAAACTATGGTTCAACCGTGTTCTCTAATTCCAAATGTCAAGGACCGCAGAGCATTCGGTCACAGCTGTTGTGTGAGCGCACACAGTAAGACCAGTAGTGTGAAAACCAGCATCATTTCAGTTTTTTTATTCATTTCAGAATGAACTCCTGTCAGAGCAGAGTTAAGCTTTCTCTCCGAGCTGATTTTAGTGTGCAGTCCTAGCAATGCAGCACATGTCGGCTGGTGTGTCATCTGCAGCATGCTTGGTCAGCACTGCGCCGGAGCCAAAAAAGCACAACCCCAAATAGAGATTCTATTTTTGCTCATAGCTGGAAACATTGCAACAGCCGTTACCAGAAACACAACTTAATTTCACTTTCAGTTCAGCTACCAGCTACTAACATTTAGTAACCCATTTACACAACTGGGCCATTTTTAATGGAATGTATCAGTTCAATGTAAGTACCTTGACCAACGGTTCCAGAGCAAGAGGTGGACCATCAGAGCACACTCTCCTTTAAGCTGGGCACATGGCCTGTTTTTTTGACACCAAGCACAACATGTTTGTTTAGTTTTTAATGCACACTCGTTGATGTACTTGGGCACCGGAGCAATGGTCGATAAGGTCAATGTCTCTTGTCCTTGGTGATTGTAGTTGAGCTGTGTGTAACCCAATGGTATTAATGTGTCCCCGATACTGAAGTCTCTGTCTTCTGGAACATAACTGCAAATAGTTTACTTTGAACAATATTCTAAACAACCAGTAATTTAGGCGATGGCCAGTTGAAGCTCAAGGACATGATGTTACTTGATAACACTCAGGTTACAAAGTGACATACAGTTATGTGACAACATAATTGCAGGCCCATCATTTCTAAAGCTCGGCATGAACTGAAAAGTGATGCATTTTACATAAATTTTACGACTGAAATTTAATTTGTTTTATTATTGTTTTTGCTATCATTCTTCTTCAGTACACAATATTTGTTTGCACCATAGTCTTTCCGTGTTGTACAACGTAGTTGTTACGTGTCGTAGAGTTGCGGTCATCTCCTGGTGATCACTCAGTGTGCCTCTGCAAACCTCTGTCCTGCACTTGCTTCAGAGCATCCATCTGTTGCTTGTTGACTTTTTGTTCTTCTTCTTCTTCTTCTTCTTCCTTCTTCTTCTTCTTCCTTCAACTTTAGCTGAACATCACCAAAGGATGCAGTCATCACATGATGTGTCCAAAGAATGATAGCTTCAGTCTTACCATTTGTGCTTCCAGTGAGAGTTCTGGTTTCATTTGATCCAGATTCAGCATCCTGTTTGTTTTTCTGACTCTCCATTTTGTCATTAAAAGTCTCCCCAAGGATGACAGTTCAAAGGAGTCTGGTTTGTTCCTGTTCTGCTTCTTCAATGTCCAGCTTTCATACCCAAATAGTGTTACTGATAGTAACCTTGTCTGAACAACTCTGATCCTCTTTCTTTTGAAAAACAGAGTACATTTGAGGATCTTTCCATTCAGCTCTGAAAAGCACTACCTGTTGACTGATAGATCCTTTGGGGTTCATTATTGAGCCCAAGAGGCAAGAGTTACCAACAACTTCAATCTCTTTAACATCAGCCACAACTGTAATACTTTTTAAAAGTTCAGGTTCATGAGGCTTGTAAAAAATTTACAACTGTAAGAAAAATTTTATAATACATGTTGGATTACGCTTCTTTCAATTCTGGGGCTTTGTGGAAGGAAGAAAGATGATAGCAGGCATGCAATAAAGTGATTTTCTGTGTGTCCTCCCATCCAGTAGGGGGCACACTATCTGCTGGAATGCTCTTTGTGCTTCAAGCTTTTCTGCCATGTCTGGCAAGAGAACTGTCTTGGGTTCTGGAGGCACTGTACTATCATCAAGGTCCTGCTTGTAAACATAATGGAAACAGATAACTGAAGATGAATTTATTAAATGGCAATCATTCACTGAAATTGATGTGTTAGACTGATTTGGATAATTACCTGCAAGTAGCAATGTGACCACAAGTAAAAATGTAAGCATCAAATGTATGGCAGGGATTTTAATATGAGGTGTAGGTGAGTTACACTTGGTCAGCTGACTGTGAACTGGGAGGACGATCTGACGCGTCACACTCACACATCACTGTCACTGCAGGTCCAGCGGAATCCTCTGGTCTGCAAGGTGGCGATAAGGTCCAGGATGGAGCCCCGTGTGCACGACTCCCTTGGGATTTAAGAGAAACAAAAATGCAGGGGCATGGTGAGACCCATAGGGAATCATGCGATCGGAAACAAAGCGTGCAGTAACAAGAAAGGCAAACATACCCATGTTCAGAAGACTCAGAGAGGCATTGAAAAATGAACATGAGCACAGAAATGAGAATGTAGATGGGAAGAAGTAGACATGGATGTACAGAGACAGAAAAATGAAGACAGAACACAGACACACAAAGACAGACTTTAATTAAGAAATATGTTAGTTTTTACAACATCTCCTTAAGAAGGAGAATCCCAACACACACTTCCCACAAAAAGCACTCAGTGAGTCTAATGTGACCCTGAGCTCTCACAGAGCCTTTCTTACACTCTGTCTGGGTAAAGGATTTTGTCTCACTTCTCTACTATATGCCACCTTCTTACCACATTTACATTTATTTGTTTTCCAGATGCTTTTCTCAAACTTCAAACTGACCAAAGCGCGTTTCGCCAGCAGATGGAGATATACAGCTACAGAGACTCATTTCTTAAAGTATAGTCAAACAGTCCAATTCCAAGTGTTTTTTTCTGGCATGCATTACACTATATAGTGATGTGACACAGACTAGAAGTTCCAGACCCCCTTTCCAGTCCAACATACACAAATGGCCCGTCCAGATTGGCCACCACCTTGATGTTGACATGGTTCACCATTCTGGGGTTCAGGTTGTCCAGCTCGACGCCACCAAACATACTGCAACAAAAGCCAGAAACAAAACCACGCCACCTTATCTATGAAAATTGTATTTAATTTCAGTGTTAATGAAAGTATGGCACAGTGATGCAGCAGATGGTGATGGTGCCTCACAGCTTCTGGGCTGTGGATGTGGCTTTGGGTTTCAGTCTGGCACAGTCATAAACGGCACACATTCATGATGTCCCCAGGTTCGCACGGGGTTCCTCCCCCAGGAAAGTGAGTTTAAAGTTCTAAACAGTAGAAAGAGAAATACAAATCTCTAAAAGAGTAAAGCTCTAAATTGCCCTTAATGTACCCAGCCATACACCCTATATCTCCAGGATAGGTCATGTTGTGGTGTGATCTGGAGCAGGCTGTTCAACCATGGCTTCCAAAAAATATATCTAAACATCTGTTTTGCGCAGAGGAAGGGGCCAAAGTGCTTCTTAACTGCTGTGCTGCTCCAGTCAGCAGCTGCAGGAAGTGTTTTGTTGTAGTTGTCAAAAAAGGGGTTCCAGTAGTTATTAAGTACAAAGGTTCCAGGTGCATATATTTTTCCATCAATGACCTTGATTGTGCGAGCCATTTGTACAATTAAGATATGGCATTCTGAAACGTTGTGGGATTGCCAGATCTTTATTATTAGCTTATATAAAGACTTAGGAGTCATTCATGCAGAAATCCAGATGAGTATGGAGGCTTCACAAAGATTTGTCCCAGCTGTGTAAGTGCTTATTGATAAAGAATGAATGAATAGTAATGAAATGGACAAAAATAGAAATCGAAGAAAGAAACCTTTCTGTTTTCTGTCTACAATGAGACAACTGTTGGTATATGTGAACATGTGGGGCAACATGTCCAACATATGAATTCTACAGGTACAGTTGTAAACATGCGGTGTCAACATGCAGAGACAGTTGCCTCTCCAACCTTTTCCTGCTGAAGGCATTTTCAATGGAGCCGTTGAGCACGACCGTGATGTTGCCACAGGCGGAGGATGCAAACTGAGAGAAACCAAGGAAGGGAAAAAAATGGAAGGTTAAATTTCAGTTATAGGACTAAGTGATGAATGCAGGTCTCAGCTGGTAAAATGCAAGTTTGAATGTGGTCTCATGTTTCACATAGTAATGCCCTGGTGTCTGAGGTTGCAGGACAATAGAATGATTTCTCGTTCATATGAGCGAGAGAAATATATGTAAGCCAGACATAAATATATAATAAATAGAGAAATGAACTCTCTGAGATAGAACAACACACACAATCACATCTCAGCTGTATGGAAACAAAAAGGAATTAATGCTCTTCTAGGACAGCGCTGGACAATGACCCTTCAGTGTTCAGTAAATGTACAGTGATTCATTCTGCAGCAGGAGCAACTTGAACCTGGACCTTTAGAGCCAAAGGCAGCATCTGACTTAATGATTCAATTGTCGTCTAATAAGAATAACTAAAGTAACGTCTTCAGATGAGCTCACTCCCAGGAAGAGAAGGACACAGATACATGAAACCTCATCCATAGAATGACACTTGGACTGATGAACACTCAGGATTTTGGAGTTAGGGTCAGGGTTTGGTCCTTGCAATTCCATGCAACATTTCGAACATTGTGTTAGGCATGCTGTCTGGAGACCTTTCCAGAATTTTCTGAAGTGTTGAGAAGACAAATATGCAATATGGATTGACGAACTGGACCCACAACTTTTTTAATGATAAAATGGACATTTCTTTTTATTTTGTTCCCTATCCCTTGTTATTACTATTATATTCATGATTACCATTCTAATTAGTAATGTTATTCTTAGATTCCAATATGCTGTGTATTTATGCGTATGTATGATACCAGACTCACGTTTTCTGAAGCTTGCTTCCACAGGGAGTAGACAGGATGGTTCACGCAAGTCGACCACTCGGAGCAGGATTGGAAGTCGAACCCTGGCAGACATACATTAGGAGCGATGCAGACATAATGGGATAACTGGCAAATATTCAACAGTCTGTGGAAAGAGCCTCACAGAGATCTGCTGGGATGAAGGCAAGTGTGACAGAGCAGCTGCTCCACACATACAGTATCGATGGACATGCTGAATGTAAGAACATACACTCATGTGTATAGAACTTTCAGATGTTATATCGGAGAAAATCGCATAGTGGGTAAAGCTGTTGTCTTTGGGGTCAAATCCCTACTGCTGCTGTAGTCCCTTGATTGCGGTACTTAGCCTGAACTAATATAGTACAAATTATATAAATGGGTAAATCACTGTACGTTTCCTGAGAGAAAAGTGTTGGCTAAATTAATACATAAAGAAGAGAAAAAGCAAAAGAAAACTGACACCATCTTGGCCAAAAATGGGAATTGTGGGATTTCTGATTGGCTAAATAACAACGGGAAGAATCATTTTAGGAGGCGGGAGGAGGAGCAGACAAAACGGTTATTTTAATTACAGGAAAATTAAGTTTAATTAGGTTAATTAAATGAAAGAAAATAGGTGTTGTAGCTCTTTGAAATATTTATGTTATTAAATTGTCATTCCGTTACTCCTAATGAAAGATGAACAGTTGTTAATTTTTAATTTTGCTGTCAATGGCATGGTTGAGGGCAGAACGTTTCCTGAACACAGTCGCTTGCTTCGTTTCTGGACTCTGAGTACACAAAAAGGCAGTTAATTTTTTGGGGACTGTTAGTTCATAACTAGTAAAAATTTTGAGCTGTTCAGTTATTCACACCATAAATAGTTCGACGAGAGATGTCTTGGGGGAGAGAAAATAATTTTTGGTCAATACACACTTTTTTGCATTTCAACCCAGTCCAGTCAGGTCACCTGACTCAAACCCATCACCTCTCCATCAGAGTCCTGTGTGGGCGGACTGGTGATGGTAGCATAACTGTGAGGCTTATGGCTGACGGTTCACTTAAAACCTCTATTTACAGTTGTAGTGACACTCATTTTGATTGATAGGCTTCAACATTTTTTTTAAACTTGAATTTCAGAGCCCTCTGAGACCCTCTACAGCACAATCTCTCAGAGTGACATGTTGAAACACCCTTTGAGACTCTCTGTGGAGCTCTGGAGTTTTTGGCATGGATTCACTGGGCCAACATGGGTGGAAAGGTGACATCATTCATCAGAAAGTACACACACGCACACAGTCTGAAGCCGCTTGTCTCAAGCAGGGTTGCAGAAAGCCATAACCTAACCCGGCAACATGGGGTGCAAGGCTGGGAAGGGAGGGGACACACCCAGGACGGGACGCCAGTCTGACGCAAGGCACCCCAAGCAGGACTCAAACCCTCGACCCACTAGAGAGCAGGACCCAGTCAAACCCACTGCGCCACCATGCCCCATCCCTCTTTGAAAATAGCGTATACTCAAAACATGAAATGCTGTTCATGTTTCGCGGTACCTCTGTCTTTCTCCTGCTGCCCACACCAGATGAGGTCGTTGAACATGTAGCCCACCAGGGTGTCCTCAAGGGTCCAGAAATGGTGCGTGACAGCTGAGTAGCTGTGGACTAACTGCCTAGTCTTACTCCAGAACAGGAGCTGCCGAAGAGAAGCATTGAGACAAGAGATGTACAATACACTTGTATGTGCCGCAGCTACCACATAATAATAATAATAATAATAATAATAATAATACAAATAAAAATTTTACATTTGGAAGTAGTCAGAGAGCTACTTCGATGTCAGATTTACATGTTTTCAATACCTGTAGCATAAACTTGTGCGGTATCAGCTGATGCTTTCTGCTTTTATAGATACTGGAAATTCCAGCAATAATTTCCAGATCAAGAGTCCCGTTGGTTGGGTTAGATGGACCAGAACAGGGATGAACATCTCACAATCACAGCTGAAATTAACTAGCAGAACTGAAGAACCCTGTCGAACCCTGTTGAACCACGGCTACCTACAATTACAGGTGAGGTACTAAAGGATGCTAACCCTAAGGACCAGAGGTGAAGAACCTTGATGAATCCTGTTGTACTGTCAGAAGAGTGAACATTTCATGCTCAAAGGGGGGAGAAAAATGAAGAAATGGAGTATTATGATAGTCTGCATTAAATGTACAACTGAGGTGTTCTGTAATTTCTGCTGAAGTCCCATTGTGTGAGAAGCAGGAATGTACCGAAACTGCATCCCCAACTGTAAGGGGTAACTGATATGGACTAACACTGAAAAACAAGAAAATGAATGATGTTGATGTTGACAGGTTGAGAGATAAGCAGAAGGAAGGGGTGTAGGGTGTCTGCTATATGATGCACACAATTCGCTTTACCTTACAGGAAATGTAGTAGATAAGTAGGTAACAAACTAGAAGCAAATATGAGGTGAGCACACACTGATCACTTATCTACTATCTGCTTTTGGAACTACACAATATGTGTGTATTGGATGGTCGGAGAGACTCCCTAGACTCTGACAAAGGGGACTCTCCCTCCAGCAGGGGTGAAATAAAGTAAGATACTTTCTCCCATCTTGGCTCCTGTGAGTTGTGTCATATCCTTCCACACTTTGCAGAACCAGGGTTGGGAAGCCCTGCTAGACGCTATATCTCCAGAACAAGAGTTGTCTGATTTGCTGCACTCACCCTATCGCAGGGTAGAACCTGGGTTGCGGCGTGGAACATCCGGCGGTAATCTTTCACCCTGACACCGCAAGGGGCCCTCCTCACCACTGCTTCCTGAAACTCCCTCCAGATCTCGTCACAGTCGTATCTGCCGCACATGACCTGCAGAGCTCAGGAGTTGTGAGTGTGGTAGGAAAGAACAACATCAACTTCTCCCTCAGGTTACAGAAGCCTTTAATGCAAAACGTGTGCACGGTTGAGCCTCCTGGGAGAGTCACACCCAGGGCAAGCAGAGTACAGATACTTGTACACCACAGGGTGGGCTTAGTAACAGCCGTTAGTTCAGTCTTTATGACTTCTTCCTTTGTGTGTTCCTCTTGTGGAGGTGTGGGGGTTAGTTCCTTCTTTCGCGCGGGAAGGTTTTCTTCAGACGTCGTTGCTATCTTGTCTTTACGCAGCAGCAGACCAGGCGTGGTTGTAACGCGTCCTTGCAGATGCAGCCCTATCACTCGCACCACACATTTCGGCAGCAACCCCAAACAACCCCTAATTCATAGTTCAAATGTGAACAAAGGTCCTTACAAAAAGTAAAGAAACAACAGATATAATTTTCTCTCATATCAGCAAACAACATCAACAAATTCTCGAAATATAAGAGCATTCCAAGGTTCAGTAATGTTGTCGTTAAAACACAAAGTGACGTAAAGCTAAAAACACATCACCTGAGAGAGCTGCAGGAATAGCGCTGAAAAAGGTACAAAAAAGTAGTGTAGGACACATTCCATTTCTTGAACAAATGAAGCAAACAGGTCCACGTGACATGTAATATCTTGGCATTCCTCTCAGTCTTCTCAGACTCATCATACGCTTATATTTCCTTTCAGATACTTCAGCAGGGATCTCAGTGAGATCCACAGCTCCAAACCTTAGGAACTCAGAACCGTCATACACCTGTTTCCTGACTCCTGAGCAGAGCACCACGACTTAGGGATGGGGTTCGGTTCAGAGTGCAGACTTGTGCCCCTGATTTATTTATGGGTCGAGTCCTGTACAACATACGTTAAAATTAAAAAGTGATTCATAATGTCTGAAAATAAAAAATATTATTTTGCAAACTGCTGCTCAGTGACAATAGTTAACTGATCCATTCCATTAACATGCAATGCTTGACATCTTTCTTTTTACTGATCACCAACACTCAGGAACACCGTGTGCTGTAATCATGGTGGAAGCTGGCTGAAGTTAGGGTATCTGCACCCTCCTATTTTGATTTGCCATTCTTTACCGCGTCTACTGGCTCGGAAGGTAAAATCGGGTTGGATTTACTCCTGTACAAGAAAAAAAAAGAATGAATAAAGGTGTGTAAAAAATATAGTAAAAATAACCTGGAAGGCGCCTCTTTGAAAATGAGTAGCTTGACTTTTCTTAGAATGAGGAGAGAGTGCAAGTCCATTTTTTTAGCTGAACATGACACTAAGGTGTCTCGCATAACGGTACCTTCATGTGCAACTGAGACGATCCAGTGATATCCACAGCTCCACTGCTTACCTCGAGTTAGGTCTCACGAGTGTGATATAGCTGTAGCACCGGCCGATGACAATGTGTTTCAGGTTGAGCGTGGTCCCCATCTCAGCAGCACTGAGCTCCTCAGAGAGAAACAGGAAGACAAGAACACCTGAGGGAATGGAGAAAGGTTCATGTTCATATTTTCTGTGTTTCACCATATCCCTTCTGTACCTGTACAGCTGTTGAAGCAAAATATTGCATGTTCACTTTATTGTCATTTCTTGCTCTTATTGGATACAAGTATAGTAGTTATGAAATACTGATGTCAGATGAATAATTTTATGTTACATTTTTCATTTCATGACTCTATGGACTATTTAATTTTACTTGTTGGTTCAACACACAAACCTGATAGCAGAATCTCTAGAGGTGCTGCCTTTGGAGCCAAAGGTTGCTAGTTGCAATCCCACCTACAACCGTGTTGGCTTACTACATTGAGCAAGGTACTTACCCTAAATTGATCCAGTAAAATTAAATAGTTGTCTTTAGTGCGCAGTCCTTACTCATCTGCTGGAATTTCTTCTCATGTATCATGGCATGTATAACTTCCACACCCTACCCCGAAAAACCATGTCGGGACCTCGATGCAGTGGACAACTATAGACTGATCTCATTCCTCGTAAAAAAATTACAACATCTTTCTTTCCATACCATTCACACAAGTAATCCAATGAGACGTTACACCTGGACATTACTTTGGAACAACCGCCTTTCTTTCTGTAAAGCACATTTGACTTTTTGGTCTTAATTTCAGATCTTTGACCTTCTGCGCCAGGTACTCAAAACTGCCCACCCTTCGTACGCCCCCCTGCAGCTGGACTCACCAAAAATCATCGCGAGGATCTCTGAGAAAGAGTTTCCAAAAGAGGTCCAAGGTCAGAGACTCACACCTGAGGCATCTTTGTGCTGGGAAGCTGGTCTGGCTGGTAGCAGCCCCGGTTTGTGGACAGGGCCCACTGTTTGGGAACAGGGCAACTACTCGTTTGTAGCTCTCCGTCATTCATTTCTCATCAGTGAAGAGCTGAAGATCTCCACTCCACCTTTCGTTATAATATCTCCCCATATTGCTTTACAAGGTAGGCGTCACGGTGGCACAGTGAGTAGCGCTGCTGTTTCACACCGCCTTGGTGGTGTGAGAGAATGTGGGTTCAGTCTGTGTGGAGTTTTCATGTTCTCCTCATGTCTGTGTGGGTTTCCTCTGGGGGCTCTGGTTTTCTCCCACAGTCCAAAAACATGCTGTTCAGGTTCCCCCATAGTGTGTGAATGACACAGAGAGAGTGTGTCCCACTGATGTATGGATGAGTGACCCATTGTAAGTAGTGTATCTGCGTAAGTCACCTTGGTAAATAAGGTGTGTGGAGTAGTAACGCTACATAATATCTATTGTAAGTTGCTTTGGAGAAAAGTGTCTGTTAAGCAAATCAATGTAACTGCAGAAGGTGATGCCTTATGACATTGCCCATGAACTGAAAGTGGTCAAGTGTTGCTTGAACAAACAGTGCTCATACAGGAGCTGGAGTGCACTATGTTCCATTGTTCAGTGTCAAATGTTGTGATTGGATTCCAGCTCATTCCCTTTCTAGCTGAGATTTGCTGAGCGGTATGTATCTATGGTATGGTATCCATGGGGATAGCTGGTAGCGTAGTGTTTAGCGCTGCAGCCTCAAGATCCAAAGGCTGCAGGTTTGATCCCCACCTCCAGCTGTAGTACCCTTGAGCAAGGTACTTACTCTGAATTACTGTAGTAGTTACCCAGCTGTGTAGATGGGTGAATAATTGTAAGCTTGTAATAGCTGTAACCTTAACATTGTAAGTTGCTTTGGAGAAAAGCATCAGCTAAATAAATAGATAAATGTATGTATGTAGCTATGGGTTACTACTCAGTATGTAGCTTAAGAGTACAAATGGCTTTGGAGAACAGTGTCTAAGAAGTGAATACAGGAGAAGTAAAAAGCGTAACATATGGAGATGGCTGTTGGTGCGGTGATTTAGTCTGGCTAGAGCAAATCTCCCTGTGCTGGAGGAAGCCACTTTATTGGTAAAAAACTATCAATTAAATGAAGAGCTGGAGCAGCAAGGAACATGATCGACAGAGCATTGCCATGCAATCAAAGGGCCTGGGTTCAAATCCCTACTCTTACTGCAGTGCCCTCAACCAAGACACTTTTTCTGAGCTGGTACAGTGAAAATGACCCTGCTGTATAAATGGGTCAGTCATTTTAGGTAGCTCAGAGTTCAAAACCTTCAAGTGACAAAGGCATCAGCTAAACGAATAATACATAATAATGCTAGTTAAAAGATCTGTGATATTCTATTGACATTACTGAATTTTCACTGCCATCATACTATCCCAGGAGAAACCAGACTGAAAGCATAAGCACTTACCACAGCAAGAGAAGAAGCAGTAGTGGGTAGAAGAGCAGCAAGACCGGCAAAGGTCTCAGGAAAGGTTGAGAACATCAGCATTTTGACCCGATTCCACCCCTAAACAGAGCCACCCTATAGTGAGCCATGGAGACGAATCCCTCCGAAGCTCCTCAAGCCCATCCTCCAGACCCTGAACACAATTTATCTCCTTGTTGTTGCTACTTAGAACCACATGATTCTCATTTAAACACAACTGTACTCAGTAATTTGTAGGTTTGGTTGTGTGGAGTCACCCTGTGTCTCAAATAAACAGCCAGTTATTTGTTTTCTGGATTCATCCACATGGGTCCAGTTTCTATAATTTATTTCTTCAGTCTCTAGAGGTTTGCTTTGTAAAACACTTTCAGTGCTCTGCAGAGTGTAAAGCCCGGTGTACTGTGCCAGTCACAAGTCTGAGTACACGTTGACAACCTGAGATACTTGTAGAGGACAAATTGAACAGAAAAGTAAAAGAAAAATGGCCCTATTAGTGGCTGATGAGTCTCGAAACAGATTCAAAGGAGCTGAGAAGATGTGTTGGCTCACTTTCAGCTCACATGTGAACACTGTCAATCATGGGGTAAAAAAGTTTCCTGCATGTGTCCTCAAACTTTTGACTGGTACTGAAATTAAATCAAGAACTTTGAACACAATATGCCCAACTGCATTATACCAAAAAAAAAACGTTGCTGGGAACACAAAACACCAACTTTAAATTTGCCTAATATCACTGAATTCTAAACTTTACTCTAGTAAATGAAGGACTTTGCTACAGAAAACTGAGGACAAGAGCAGAAGACGTTCCTCTCCCAGAATGCTCTCTGCCATCACATTTTTTTACTGGTCACTTAGTACACAGTTCAGCTTAGTACTAAACCCTATTATTACTTTTCCATTATTTACTGATTATGTTGATTTACTGACCTGAACAGCAGAGTAATTCTGAATAGATATTTTCACAGTACAAACCTTCACTGAGGGTGCTATGGGGGCAGTTGGGATTTGAACCCGGATCCTTCAACTTCCTTCAACGTTACTACATATTTCAGTGTGTAATTTGGACAGCAGTGCATCCTTTCTTGCTCTTGGTGATTCTCAACGTGAGAGATCGTAATGTGAGACCCAGGTTTGAATCCTATCTTCTGCTGCGGTAGCCTTGATCACTTACCCTTGATTGGCCCAGTAAAATAACCCTGCTATATGATAAGATAAAACATCGTAACTAGTCTAACATTGTAACCTGCTTTGTAAACAAAAGGACTTAGAGAGGGCATTAGCCTCTCTCCGGTTTTACGGATAGGTCACATTCCGGGTTCATTGCTGACATATCTTTGTTTATCAGGAAGCCAGACAAACTTTTTGGTAATGCGTTCATGTTCTTTATCCTTGTCTCTTTCGCAACTCCACCGAGCAATCCCTTTTCGCTTTAATTCAATTTATTCTTACAGAGTTAGGAAATCATCAACTGTTACAGGGTATGAGGAGCAGCTACAGTTAGCTGCAGAGTGAAACATCTGCCAGCTGAGGAGACAAAACAAAAGGATCCCAACTGCAAAGAAGGACCAGTGGCTGCTTATCCATCGTGGCCATTGTAGTGTGGTGATAGGAGACCTGTGTGGATATACCTTTGGTCTCAACACCAGAACAAATATGGAGACCGAGCTGTAGTCTACAGGCTACTTTCCCTACTTTTCTCACTTTTCCTCTCTCGCCGTTCCTCTTCATGAAGACCCTCACATAACTTGCCTGGATGAAGGTGAAAGCTCAAGACAAGTTTAGATAGTTTAAAAGTTTTAAAGGACCTGGAGTTTAAAGGCCAGGTTAATGCTAACAGATTTTAAGTTGTTCATCATATTCATATTTACATTTAAATTTGTTACCCTATTATTATCTATATTGTATAATTTATTATAGCAGACACTTCACTCGAAAGCAAAGCACATCTTTGAGAACAACAGAAAAAAAGTGAATCAAAGCAGCAGGTCATTGTAAAACTGAGGAAAGCAGTTGCACAATAAAACCACAAATATACAGGCGTGTCCTCCAGTGGGACGATAAGAATTTATTCTTCCTGGTGCTGAGAATAAAACAGCACAAGTAAAAGTACCAAACCAACCCCTAAGGAAGGCTAAGGATTGAAACCTTGTCAAAAGAAAGCATTATAAATTCACATTATTTCTGGTTTTCTTGAGGGACATCAGACATTATGATGGATGGAATGAAGTACAGAAATAATATACAAATATACTGTATGTCTCTCGTGGCATTTCACCAAAATTTGTTGTAATAAACTGAATGACATTTATTAAATATCCTGAAACGTGTACTGGAATGAATTACTGAAAGAATAATTTCAGTATGTTCCTCTATATGTATAATTTAAATTTAAAAGAATAGTAAGCTAATATGTGCTGAAATTATTTTTAGTTAGTTTTTGTGTTCAGTATATTCAGTCATATTTTCTTCCACTTCATGACAGTTTTGTGAAGTGCTGCTATATGAGGAGACAGATGAAGCAGAAGGAACAGCCACAGTATCTCTGATACATGTAGTAACAGTATGAGCAGTATGAACAATATGTTTAAATTGGAATATTTCTGGGTGTAACAGATTTTATTTTATATAGTTATTTTATTTATAGGGGGGTGCAGTGGCGCAGTGGGTTGGACCGCAGTCCTGCTGTCCGGTGGGTCTGGGGTTCGAGTCCCGCTTGGGGTACCTTGTGACGGACTGGCGTCCCGTCCTGGGTGTGTCCCCTTCCCCCTCAGGCCTTACGCCCTGTGTTGCCGGGTAGGCTCCGGTTCCCCGTGACCCCGTACGGGACAAGCGGTTCTGAAAATGTGTGTATTTTATTTTTATTTATATATATATATATATATATATATATATTTGATATATATAGATATTAAAAAGTTCAGAAGGAATCATCAACATTTGGATAAAGTTACCTGAGTAACATTACATTTTCACATTACATGAACTTAATATATCATGAGTGAAATGAGTCTGGAAGAGGTGAGTTTTAAGACTTTTTTTTTAACTGTGGAGAGCGATTCAGCAGTTCTGAGAAAAAATGATCACAGACATTTAGTGGAGTAACAGGGACTACAGGACAGGCAAAGTTATAGGAGAAGACAGGGCGAAGGCAATTGAAAACTTGTAAGGTGAACCATTCTATCGTTGTCCTGGAGAATATCTGTTTTTTTTAGAACCTGCTAGCTCTCGCTCATCTTAGGAGGTGTAATTTTGATTTATTGCACTTTGGGTTAAATCCAATATTTACTGTAACTGAGGGTAAAATGTAACTTTAAGCATTAGTTACCAACAGACAAGCTGTTTTAGTAAATTGGGAAGCCTGATAATTACAGTCAGGCTGCAGTTCATAAACCTCTTATGACACCTACAAACTGCAATATTGTGGGTCAAGTGCCAGTATGAGGACTTGGGCTTTCGGACTGCATCACTTCTATTTGCAGAAGATGTGCTCCTCTTCAACCTCATCAGACCGTGATCTCCAGCCTGTGCTAGAGCAGCTCTCAGTGTGTGCGATGCACGGGGGATGAAGACCAGTGACACATCTGTGGGGTTTGGTTCCCAGTCTGAAAGAAGGAGTTCTCTCCCTCTTAGGTTGGGGGGAAAGCTGAAAGTTTGTGTCTCTAGTCTTACCTGGGAACCCTTGGAGATCCCACAGGAGGAGGTGGACACTTGCTGCATACTTGTTCTGCTCGACCTTTCACCAGCGCAAGTTCACCAGGATAAGGGCAAAACGCACAAGAAAAAGATATGTTGGCACCGTGGTCCAGTGGGTTTCTCAGGTTCCTCATATCTCCTGACGTCAGGCTTCAAATGTCTCTTGGAAGTTTGTGTGTTTTCCTCATATGTCCAGTCACTTTCCAAGGCTATGTTTTAGGTGAAATGGTGAATCAGACTTCTCCTTAGCCTTTGTGTGTGTGTGTGTGTGTGTGTGTGTGTGTGTGTGTGTGTGTGTGTGTGTGTGTGTGTGAGAGCAGTGTAACATCAGGCATCCTGTCCAGGGTGGATCCTGCCTTATACTGTATGCTTCCTGGTGAAAACGACCGAATGAATATTTCAAATCGTAAAGCAAGAATGTCCTCAGATCAGCGCAATACAACCTAACTGGAAAGTTTTCTTTATTGTCTCAAGAGCCCTGCAGGCTGAACTGAACATATGAACAGACGGGTTCATGAACAGTACAAAGATGCCAAATGGGGAGAACAGTGTTCAGATACATGTAATATTCAGGGAGACTTTTGACTGGCCAACAACGTACAACATAAACTTTGTTGATCAAAATGGTTTTTAACATATGACTGGTTATCAGAAATAATCATAATTTTTTCCAGTTAACATTCAGGCCCAATGTCTGCTTACACATAATTAAGAAAATTCCAAAAAGCATAATATTTTGCTCTGAACCTGTAAGGAAGCATCAAGATTTTGTATCCAACAGGGAGATTAAAATGAAAAACTGCACATATTGTGTTCAACTACAGGAAGTAAAGATTTTTTTTTTTTTTAATTCTGTGTAATCACATGTTTTAGTTTGTAAATAATTTCTCACATTTCATATTTGTATGCAATGACATTTTTTTCATCGGTATTTGTTCCCATACTCATCCTCCCAAATGCTCGCACCGTATTTTTGGAAGCGGATACCCTCGTTCGGAGTCACGATGAAGGATCGATCACTGGGGACATGGAAGTTGAGACAGATGTTTTCCAAACACTTTTCTGGGAAGGTGTTGCACTCCACGAACACAGAGGCATAGAGCTCCCCTTCTCCCGCGATCTTGGTGAAGTCGCCGATCGGGATGCGAATGTAGCGGATCCTGGAGTCCTTTTTGAAACGCATCTCTGTCCCAGCGGAGACGTTCCCTGTCACACCTTCTTTTGAACCTTCCAAACCAGCACCAATTGTGACCACCATCTCTTCCATCCTCATCTTCTCCACACTGTAGTAAATGCGGATGCGTTTTCCAGTCGCGTTGGCAACGTGTGTGTTAGAGCTTTCTGCACCTCCCATGGTCACTTTGTTGAAGCCAAGACCTGCGCAAATCAACAGAAGAAAAACCATATGTGTGCTTCATACATATTACCAGTGTTATTGCTACAGTCTGCTTCTGTTCTACGGAGATGTTGGTGAGGTGGGGCTCAAGAGGCAGAACCATGAAACAACCTATGATGCTGTTTTAGTAACTTTTGTTTAATAAGATCCTGGTTTTTACCTGTCAGAGTCAGTCATTTTAATGCGACTATGGATTCATGAACATTTCATTCTTCATATGGTTTTTTGTGTGTTGTCTTTGAGTACGGATTTTATTTTCTTGGAATCGACTTTTTGGTCCTTCACTGTGCTTGATGTTTGGTGTGTTTCTTAATAATAAATGTTTTATTAATATTTTATTGTCATGTCTGGTTCCAGAAGGAAACGGCGGACCCAAGCGCAGAGCGCTAAACGTGGTGTATTCGGGGAAATCCAAGAGAGGTGGTCAAAGAACAGGCGATTGGTCTTCGAGGTACAAACGTCGTTACAGGGAGAATCCAAAAGGCGAGGTCGGTACACAGGCAAGGGGTCGATGATCATAAAGAGGTACAGGATCGTGGGAATAAGGGAGGGGATCGGGGAAGGCGTTAGGGAACAGGAATTAGAAGAACTAGGAGGTCGCAAACAACAAGGCTGAACGAGGTTCTGCGTCAGCTGCTGGTCTGACGCAGCTTTTTATGCCCCCGTCGGCTCGGAGGTGTGGGCGTGGCATTTATTTCATAAAGTTTGCGATAGAGGAGAAAAAAAGCTGTTTTTTTGCCCTGTAAAACCTTTCTTTCCTTGTAATGATTTCAGTGTTACTAAGGTTGATTCTTTTCTAGTGCTTCTTCTGTAGCCTGTGTTGTGTACTAAGTGACATCATTTGAGCACTTTAAGGCAAGTACTGTGCTCAACAGTACTACACCTGGATGAGGGAATTTCGATCTGCTAAATTTGGGGCCAAAGGCAGCCAATTCGACCACTACACTACCAGCTGCTCTCTACTGACTCCCCAAAAACAATTTATGGCATAAATTCAATCTAAATAATTTATTATTAAATTCGTTTCTCATTCCTGTGTCCTCCTGATAATGTGCAGTTGCTAAATTTCACTCATACTGCTTTTGTGTCTCACTCACGTCATCTCACTACTTTTGATATTTTCTATTATTGTTTGTCTGCATTGTTTTACCCTCTCCTATACTGCTCTCTTATACCCCCCTTCTGCTCCCTTTCCTCTGTGTTTCTCCTTGATCATATTAGTGCTTGATTCACTTTCCTGTCCGGATACACTCATGTTGTTATCACAGCAGCACACGACAAACTCAGAACGGTATCCAAAAGCAACGAAAGACACTTCCCATGAACCACTGTGTAATCAGCTCAAACAGATTTCCTCTCTCAGTGAGGAAGCACTGAGTATTATTCCAAGGAAGCAGTTTGGAACAGCAGAAACTTTCCATGTACCGTGGGAGAACCAAGAGTAAACACCACAGTACAGCTGTCACATTCGGAGGTCGCAGAGATGTGTGTCACTGTAAGGTCCCTAAATGGAGGAGTACTGTTAAACTCACGGGGGGGTGCAGTGGCGCAGTGGCACAGTGGCACAGTGACGCAGTGAGTTGGACCGGGTCCTGCTCTCCGGTGGATCTGGGGTTCGAGTCCCGCTTGGGGTGCCTTGTGACAGACTGGCGTCCTATCCTGGGTGTGTCCCCTCCCCCTCCAGCCTTACGCCCTGTGTTATCAGATTAGGCTCTGGCTCCCCGTGACCCAGAATGGGACAAGCGGTTCAGAAATGTGTTAAACTCATGTGCAGAGTAAAAATTCAAGTGCCCTGAGTAAATTCTGAAGTGAAGTGCAGGTATGATAGGAGAACCATGGAGCAAAGTGAAGCACAAAGCATTTTCTATAAGGACTGTGACTGGAATGGCAGCAGTGTGCTGAAAGATGGCTTAAACAGGACTGGGACAGGAACGCAGTGGAAAAGCACAGAAACTCAGGACTGGAACAGAAACACATTGTGACAAGATGTTCAGAAACCGACAAGTGGACAAGGATAAGGACAGCTAGAGAATGGCGATAAAAGCGGTAGATAGCTGATGAAGGACCCGCAACTGCACGGGCTTCTTGTTTGCCTTTTATAGCTTCTTCTGCAGTTGTATTTTTGAGAACAGCTGCATCGCGTTCTTCCAGATTATTTGGACCCAGACCTCTGATGATTACTTTCATTACCGCTCATGGCACACATGACAACAGCAAATACACATGCTTCCAGAAACAGTGAGTGTGTTTTTACCCAAACATGACAAGAAACCTGCAATTAAGTTTCTCTGTTCTGTCCTAAATGGGCCAGATACCGCCAGGTGAGAATTCTTACCTTTCGTTGAATTAACCCAGGTAAGTTCTCTGTGGTCCCTGTGCAGAATAAACTCTCGAACCAGCAGATACTATGTCAAGCTTTCCAGCGCCCGCTCAACACTACCTTCTCTAGCTTCTGGCAGGAGCTTTTGGCTCAGGCACAAAACTGGTCTCTCCTCCCCTCAAAGTTTTCTTTCATCAGTTTCCTTGTTTTAGAGGGCGGATACTTTTTAACGCGGGGGTGCGGTGGTGCGGTGGGTTGGACCTCAGTCCTGCTGTCCGGTGGGTCTGGGGTTCAAGTCCCGCTTGGGGTGCCTTGCGAAGGACTGGCGTCCTGTCCTGGGTGTGTTCCCTCCCTCTCTGGCCTTACGCCCCTGTGTTCCCGGGTAGGCTCTGGTTCCCCGTGACCCCGTATGGGACAAGTGTGTGTGTGTGTGTGTGTACATGCGTACTTTTTAACGCATGGTACGAACAATTGAAATTGCCCAGTTCACATGAAACACCCGTCTTTGGACTGTGGAGGAAGTCAGAGAACCTAGAAAAAAGCTAAGGAAACATGGAAACTCCCCACACACTGAGCTGCATTCAGATCCATATGTGAACGCCCAGCCAAGGCACTGCGAGACACCAGTGTAACCTACCGTGCCACCGAATGCACATATTCGGCGTTAAAGACTCTTTGTTACAAGTCCTAAAATAAAGTGCATAACCCTCTTATGACACCTACAAACTTCACTATTGTGGGTCAAGTGCCAGTATCAGGAATTGGGCTTTTGAATTGCATCAGTTCTATTTGCCAAAGATGTGGTCCTGTTCAACCTCATCTTAAATACAGACTAGTGCAATAGAAATGCTTTCATAAAGCTATTTTTATATCTACTGGCCACAGAGGAAAGGAACAGAAAAACTCCCAACTGAAAGTCAAGGGAGAAAAAACCTCTTGGGTCCATGTGCCAGTGGCTGCCCACCCCTCCTAGCTTGATTTCCCAGTTCAGCAAGCTATGTCTCATCCATCATGGTGGTTGGTCATCATCTTCAGTCTCCACGGAGTGTGTCGGTAACTGCCGGCCGGCCTCCTCAGGTCTTATTGTAGGAAACAACGCTCAACAAGAAGAAACTGTTCGTAATTTATCACTTATAGAAATAAGTTTAATCCGTTTTGACACAGAGGTGGGAAAAATAGAAACACAACCAAGTGGAATTAAATTTCGTGGTGATATGCCAGAGTGAACATGTAAGACTTAAGCCTGGATTTAAAGGCTGAGACATACAGGATATCCCTGACAGTATTGTTGAAATGTTTAGTAATTGCTTATTGTACTCTGTGTAGGTAACTCTGTGTTGTTTTATGTAGCACCATGGTCCTGGAGAAATGTTGTTTCGTTTCACTGTGTTATTATACCAGCTGCATATGGCTGAAATGACAATAAGCATTTCTTGCCTTGCCCTGTCTTGTCTTGCAGCCTGGATCCAGTAAACAAAGATCATGACTTGATATAAGAATCAACAATCTGACAAAGGTAAACTGGAGTAATGCCATGTACCGCTTTATAGGTCAGAAGTATTATTTTATAATCAACTCTAAATTGTCATGGCGACACAATGGAAGCCGGAGCGAAGGTGACTGGGACCCAATCGCAGATTCTGTTTAATGAGCAGTCAGTCCAAAATCACAAGACAAGAGCGGTAGTCAGGGACAGGCATGGGTCGGGCGATGTGCGTTCAGGGTTTCGGGGACAGACAAGGAACGCAGTCGATGAGAATGAAGCAAGGTCAGAAGCCAGAGGAGGAAGACGTAGAAAGGATGGGTTCACTGTCGAGACTGGAGACGCAGTTGCTCGTGAGAGGTTCCGCAATCAGGCGTAGGCTCCCGGTCCTTTTAACGCCTGCCGCCTTGATGGGGGCGGGTGTGGGCTGAGTGCATGTGACAGTACCCCCCCCACGGCCGGCTCCAGCTGCTTGACGCACCCCCCCCGGGGCGGTGCCGGGGCCGGGGCGCCAGCCAGTCCATATGGTCCCTGTGAAAATCAGAGATCAACCGTGGGTCCAGAACATCCAGAGTGGGTACCCAACATTGTTTCTTTGGACCGTAGCCCTCCCAGTCCACCAGGTACTCTAAGGCCCCCTTGTCACCGCCGGCAGTCCAGAAGGGCCCGGACCAAGTAGGGAGGAGGATCTCTCATCTGTACAGGCGGAGGAGGTGCAACTGCCCGTGGGGCCTGAAAGAGGCAGGTGCAATATGGCTTGAGGAGGGAGACATGGAATGTAGGACATATACGCATTGTCGGTGGCAGTTGCAGCCAATACCTCATCCGGTTGACCTGACGGAGCACCTTGAAAGGGCCAACGTATCAAGGGCTGAGCTTTCTCGAGGGGAGCTGCAGTTTCATATCGTGAGTGGACAACCAGACTTTCTGGCCAGGAAGGAAGGAAAGGGTGTGGCGGTGCCAATCGGCCTGTTGTTTCATCCGTCATGTGCTCTGTTGTAGGTGCTCTCTAACGGCATGCCAGGCCTGTTCACTGCTCTGATGCCAGGTGTCGACCGCGGGTACTTCGCTGGGTCCAGGGAAACAGCGGGGGTTGATACCCTAGAACACAGACCCCTGTAGAGGTGTGGGATAAGGCATTATGAGCATACTTAGCCCAGGGTAGGAACTGGGACCACTGTGGCTGTCGGTGGCAACAATAACTCCTGAGGAATCAGCCGATGTTCTGATGTAACCTCTCCACCTGGCCATTTGCTTTCTGTGGTACCCTGACGTGAGACTCAGAGTCACCCCAACTTACGCCAGAACACCCTCCAGGTTGCGATGGTCTGTGAGCACCAGAAATGTGCCGCCCCCTTGAGCCAGTAGGTTCATTCCTCCAACACCAATTTGACAACAATGCACGATGGGGTTCGGTTCAGAGTGCAGACTTGAGCACTCCCTGTTGACTCTGTTGTAATTGCGTTTGGCTGGGGACAGCTTACAGGATAAGTATGTGCAAGGGTGTAACTTTAGGGGAGTCCCCTACCGCTGGGGCAACACTGCCCCAACCCTTACCACAGAGGCATCCACCTCCACCACGAAAGGCAATGTGGGGTCAAGACGTTTGAGGATAGGAGCGGTTGTGAACTGCTCCTTGAGATCCTGGAAGGCACGTGTTGCTTGATTGTTCCAGGCCAGCTGGGCCCCTTTTCCAGAGGTGAGTGCTGTGTGGGGAGAGGCTGAATCCCCTGATAAAGCACCTGTAGAAATTAGCAAAACCCAGGAACTGCTGCAGGGCTTTCATGGTTGCTGGTCTGGGCCAGTCTGCCACAGTCTGGACCTTCTTCGGATCCATCGCCACCCCCTTGGAGCTCAACAGGGATCCAAGAAAGGGGACCTGGACCTGGTGGAACAAACGCTTCTCTCCCTTGACGTAAAGCCGATTCTCCAACAATCGTCTTAGCACTTGACGTACCTGCCGAACATGTTGTTCCAGTGAAGGTGAGTAGATCAGTATGTCATCCAGGTAGACCAGAACACAGTGATTGACCAGGTCTCCCAGGACATGAGTCACAAAGGCCTGAAAAACCGACAGTGCGTTCGACAGCCCGAAAGGCATGACCGTGTACTCATAGCCCCATGGCAGTGCTGAATGCTGTCTTCTATTCGTCACCCGCTCTGATCCGGATGAAGTTATACATGCTCTGCAGGTCCAGTTTTGTGAATAACCGGGCCCCGTGGACCTGTTCCAGGGCAGGGGTAATTAGTGGCAAAGGATGGGGATACTTCACAGTAACAGCGTTCAGAGACTGCAGTCTACAGCCGATCTAGAACCTCTGGGTCCCTAGGCGAGTCAGAACCTTCTGTCATGGCGATACAATGGAAGCCAGAGTGAAGGTGAGTGGGACCCAATTGCGGGTTCTGTTCAATGAGCAGCCAGTCCAAAATCACGAGACAAGAGCAGCAGTCAGGGACAGGCGTGGGTTGGGCGATGTGTGTTCAGTGTTTTCGGGAGAGATAAGGAACGTAGTCGATGAGAACAAAGCAAGGTCAGAAGCCAGGGGAGGAAAACGTAGAAAAGACGGGTTTGCTGTCGAGATTGGAGACGCGGTTGCTCGTGAGAGGTTCTGCAATCAGGTGTGTGCTCCCGGTCCTTTTAATCCCTGCTGCCTTGATGAGGTGTGGGCTTAGTGCATGTGACATAAATGGAACCTGGAGCCGGTGCATCGATTTAAGTACCGGTATTATATGGTTAAACTTCCTACTTCTAGTGACAATTCTCACAGCAGCATTTTTTACCAACTGTAGCCTGGATACAGTCTAGTGTAGACAACCCGATAACAAAGCATTTCAATAGTCCAGCCTGCTTGAAACCAAAAACACAAAATGCCTTAAGTCTCCAAGGGTCTCCAGTCACTTTTCATGGTTGTGTTTTAGGTGTAATGGTGGATTAGACTTCTCCTTAGCCTTCATGTGAAAGCGGTGTAATGCCAGGCACCTGGTCCAGGATGGGCCCCACCTGGTGTTCAACTACAAGAAGAAAGGTGAAGTAAACACACACACTTTCAGAACCACTTGTCCCTTACAGGGTCACAGAGCCTACCCGGTAACACAGGGCATAAGGCCAGAAGGGGAGGGGACACACCCAGGACGAGATGCCAGTCCGTCGCAAGGTACCCCAAGCAGGACTCGAACCGCAGACCCGCGGAAGAGCAGGACCCGGTCCAACCCACTGCGCCACTGCCCCACTGCACCACCATGCCCCTTTCGTAAAGTAAACATTTCTTTGTATTCTATCTACTCACATGTTTTAGTGTGTCACTGATTTCTCACATTTCATATTTGTATGCAGTGACATTTTCTTTATTTTTACTCCTCTATCAGTTATATCTGTTCCCATACTCATCCTCCCAAATGCTCGCAGCGTACTTTTGGAAGCGGATGCCCTGGTTTAGAGACACGATAAAGGATCTATCACTGGGGATGCGGAACTTGAGGGAAATGTTATCCAAACACTTTTCTGGGCAGCTGTTGCACTCCACGAACACGGAGGCATAGAGCTTTATTGTGTCTCAGCACAAGCATTCCATTGATCAACATACTACCTGCCAAAAGTGTGTAACTGCCCATTTGGGGACAGCAGCTCTTCTTAAGACTGAGGACTGCATTATGGGAGAACCACAGTTCCCCCTGCTGTCACTGAATCAGATCCACTGTGCAAAGAAGAACAGCAGAAGCTGGACCCCCTGACCCCCCGACACATTGCTTTCTTCACTTTGTTTGCTTTTTCTTTTTGTATATCGGTCTCTTCCCTGTTTTCTCGGTCGCTCTAAATATTAGCTACCTGTCTTGTTTCTGGTATGTCTTTTGTGTGCTGACTATGCACATCAGGAGGGAAAAGTGAAGCGGTGAGAACATCACGTGACACACAGCTTGCACACACATACGTCAGTTTGTTTTCAGTTTCGTAAACATACTATTTATGCTTGAGTTCCAGTCTTGTTGTTCAGTTTTTGCAGCCGAGTTATACTGTGCTTTTTATTAAATTTATTCAGTTTTGAGCTCATCTCTTCCTTAGGACCGCTCCTCTTCCTTTTCTCTGTATGACTTCCTGTGTTTATGTCTGACATGTATGTGTTTGATCATTTACATTTATTCATTTTGCACTTTTCTCCGAAATGACTTCCAATGAACTCTTATCAGCCCACACACCTTATTCACCGTGGTGACTTACACTGCTCTACACACTAACAATGGGTCACTCATCCATACATCAGTGGAACACACACACACACACACACACACACACACACACACACACACACACACACACACTCTCTCTCTGTCACTCACACACCATGGGGGGCCTGAACAACATGGCTTTTGGACTTTTCGTTGGATGGATGATCGTTTTCATTTTTTACTTCCTAAAAACATTGTCAGTCTGAACTGATACTATTTCGGCTTACTTCTGCCTTTCCAACTTTTCTCACAATAATGATAGATGCAGATTTAATGAAGTTTGCTAGTGACACGCTGTGGCAGATCTGTAGAATCACAGGTCTATTTAACGAGAGGCATGGAGGTTCAACTCCGGGAAGAGATACCGAACTGTCTGATTCAACGGGGTGTCTTGACTGAACGCACTGAACTTCGACCCTGAGATCTTTGAGGACACACAGACGGTCTTCTGGATGGCTCTCTGGTAATGACTGGTAATAACTACATTGGAGTCACACTGGGATGAGCCAGGAGGATGTTCCCTCCTCACCATCCAGAGTAGCACATCTGCAGCTTATGAAAGTCATCAGTAGTGTTATACAAAGGGGGAACCTGGAATCAAGCTTTGCTCAGTCCTCAACGATACTCTTTTGTCAAGACCAGTTGGGCTCTTGGGACCTGCAACCCTATTCAAAGTTTGCTTCACAAAGGGTTTGATATTTGCGCACATCTGTTAAATAAATCTGTGATTTGTGACTTTTCACTTTTATTACACACACTTAAAAGGAAGGAACATATGTCGGAAACCCTTGTTTAAGTAAAAATTTACAGAAACTGGAACTGACTCCACCCACTAATCACATTTCACAGGTTATGTATGCTTTACATGTTTAACATGTTTTTTGTATCACTTTATTTTATTTGAAACACACCTGGAAATTTATATGTAAAACTAACAGCATCAGTAGCGTACATATGAAAACATATGAAAAATGTTAACAGAATATCAGAATGCAAAAGAAAAGACTTAAACAGAAGTGACACTGTTTCTGTGACGAATTGTTAAAAACAGTAAAGTCTAACTGAAGACTGAGACCAGAGCTTGGATTTTTTTTTTTTAAATCAAAGTCCGAGTTTATGTAGGTCAAGTTACGCTGCTCGGAAATAGTCTTTAAATTTTATACATTTTATTTAAATTTTAGTTTAATTTCTTGCTGTAAATTACAGTGTGGACTTGTGGAGATCAGTAAGATTTTCCACTTGCATTTGTACAGAGAAATTGACAATTTCAGAAATGTGCTAGTTTTAATTTGTCCACTGCAGACATGATCACCGTTGCAGGACAACATTGTTAAACTTATACTCAGAGGGATCCAAGCAGCCCATGATGTTGCATTACATTAATGCATTTAGCTCACATGGTCCTCCAAAGCAATGTACAATGTTAAGGTATTTACAATTAGCTATTCATTTATTCTAGGTGGGTAATGTTACTGGAGCAGTCACAGGGTAAGTACCTTGCTCAAGGGTACTATAGCTGGAGTTTAAACCAGCAGCCTTTGGGCTCAAAGATAGCAGCATTAACCACTACACTACCAGCTATGCAGTAACATGCACTCAGTGACCCTACAAGATCAGTTCAGTGTTCAGCTCCTTAAATCTAGAAGTATGTGATAGTTGACTATACCGATGAAAACATTCTTTAAGTTTTTTCTTTAGACAAAAATGTGAATTATCAGACATAATTACTATAGTTCATGTTCATGCATGAAAATAAAGCAGAAGAAAATAATGACTCGTCTTATATTGAATTTTTCAGCGCTGCTGAAGTAACCAGTTTGCTTATAATATCTTTATTTTACAGTACATAGCGGAAATGTAACTAACAGGGGACTATTAAAAACACTAAAGAAATAGTACAGCACACACAAGTAAAAATCAGACAGGAGCTTTAGGCAGTAACCACACAATGACCAGTCCTGGGTGCAGACTGTGGCTGATCAATCCAGGTTGGGACACCTGGGTGAAGGTGTCTGATTCTGAATGACCTGAAACACCCCACAGCTCCAAAGTACATCTTTGATGATGTACAAGATGCGTGTAATAAATGATCCTCTGCAACCAGTGCATTCTACATCACTGATCCTCAGCATCTGTTAAATGAACAAATGTAAATGTACCCTGTGTGTCTTTTGTATGTTTACATGTACTTTTACTAGTTTAGTAAAAAAACATTTAATTTCTGCCCTGATTTAGTGTTTGTCCATTTACTTCTTGATTTTTAACATCTTATAATCATAATTTTTTCATTATTGTTTCTTCAGACTGTTCTTAGGTATTTGGAGGTATTTTGTACAGGTGTCCCCCAGTATACTGACTTTTTACTGATGGTATTCACACCTTTTTCAGGAGCAAATTAGGTCTGTATAATGAAAGATACCGGTGCAAAACACTTTGTTCTCCATATATATATCATATATTTAAGACAGATTAAATTGTAGTATGACTCTTGTCCACCACTATCAATAATTATACTTATTTCTTGATATCTACATGTATTCATTTAACTGACGATTTTCTTCAAAGTGATCTACATGTCATAGAAAATACAATTTGTACATTACATTATGACAAATAGAGACATGTGAACAGAAACATGTGATTAAGTAAATTTAGATATTAGTCACTTAATGCATTGAAATATCAGTTGTGAAATCACTAGTATTAGAATTTCCACAAACATTCAAATCTAAAACAGGCAATTCGGTTCATGTTTCTTTCACTTTTAGATAAAAAATGAAATGTTCAGAAAGTAACAAAACCTGGGGCTATGGGATTCTATTCTCTGATTAATACGAAATATTGCAAAGCAGAATAAATTTCTGTCATATCGTGCTTGTTATGAAACACAGACCGTAATAAGAAACATTTGTTGAAATTTTCAGTGTCTTTAGTTCATCCAAATATCTGACTTTACTTTCTATAGCGACGGCAACCATCAGATGAATATAGAAAAATAGCAGTAATGTACTTCTATTTACAGACTCATCAGGCAAAATAATCAGGGAAAAGCAGAGGATGACAGCAATGGATTTTTCCCGTGAGTGTCACTCCACATTACTGCCAAAGTCCTTTTCAGAACTGTGCCATTTGAGAGCTTTCAGGTTCCTGATGCAGAGGATTGTGCAAAGACATTGTCATGGACATAAATATGTTTTCTTTCCATAGAAAATATTACCAAGCAGAATAAATTCCCATTATGCTTGCTTTGCAGCACAGACAGTAACTACAGACGTTTGGTCACATTTCCAGTGTGACCTTTATTCATACACAGGTCACAGTGCTCTGTCTGTACTGTGATACCATGAGCAAAACAAACACAGTGGGCAGTTACAGCATCAGCACTCAGTCGCTTCATTAGTCCTCTGTCCGCTGTCCGCTGTCCTCTCCTTACTCACAGGTATCCTGGAAGCTGCAGCGACACAACGGTCCCGTGAGTGTCCCACCCAAACACACCACACTCACATTATCCATCCATCCATCCATCTTCCTCCGCTTTTATCCGGGGCCGGGTCGCGGGGGCAGCAGTCCGAGCAGAGTACTCCAGACCTCCCTCTCCCCGCACACCTCCTCCAGTTCCTCTGGGGGAACCCCAAGGCGTTCCCAGGCCAGCCGGGAGACATAGTCTCTCCAACGTGTCCTGGGTCTGCCCCGAGGCCTCCTCCCAGTGGGACAAGCCCGGAGCACCTCCCCAGGGAGGCGTCCAGGAGGCATCCGGAACAGATGCCCGAGCCACCTCAACTGGCTCCTCTCGATGCGGAGGAGCAGCGGCTCTACTCCGAGCTCCTCCCGGGTGACTGAGCTCCTCACCCTATCCATAAGGGTGCGCCCAGCCACTCTGCGGAGGAAACTCATTTCTGCCGCTTGTATCCGCGATCTCATTCTTTCGGTCATGATCCAGAGTTCATGACCATAGGTGAGGGTAGGAACGTAGATCGACCGGTAAATTGAGAGCTTCGCCTTACGACTCAGCTCCCTCTTCACCACAACAGACCGGTACAATGACCGCATTACTGCGGACGCCGCACCGATCCGTCTGTCGACCTGCCGCTCCATTTTTCCCTCACTCGTGAACAAGACCCCAAGATACTTAAACTCCTCCACTTGAGGGAGCAACTCCCCCCTAACCCGGAGGGAGCAATCCACCTTTTTCCGACTGAGAACCATGGCCTCGGATTTGGAGGTGCTGATTCTCATCCCCGCCGCTTCGCACTCGGCTGCAAACCTCCCCAGTGCACGCTGCAAGTCTTGACTTGATGAAGCCAACAGGACCACATCGTCTGCAAAAAGCAGAGACGAGATCTCGCGGCCACCAAAACAGACACCCTCCGTTCCCTGACTGCGCCTAGAAATTCTGTCCATAAAAATAATGAACAGAATCGGTGACAAAGGGCAGCCCTGGCGGAGTCCAACATGCACCGGGAACAGGTCTGACTTACTGCCGGCAATGCGAACCAAGCTCCTGCTCCGGTCATACAGGGAACGAACAGCCCGTAGCAACGAGCCCCGAACCCCATAATCCCGAAGCACCCCCCACAGGATGCCACGAGGGACACGGTCGAATGCCTTCTCCAGGTCCACAAAACACATATGGACTGGTTGGGCAAACTCCCACGAACCCTCCAACACCCTAGTGAGGGTATAGAGCTGGTCCAGTGTTCCACGGCCAGGGCGAAAACCGCATTGCTCCTCCTGAATCCGAGGTTCGACTATCGGTCGGATTCTCCGTTCCAGTACCCTGGCATAGACTTTCCCAGGGAGGCTAAGGAGTGTGATCCCCCTGTAGTTGGAACACAATCTCCGGTCCCCCTTCTTAAAAAGAGGGACCACCACCCCGGTCTGCCAGTCCAGAGGCACCGTTCCCGAACTCCACGCGATGCTGCAGAGGCGTGTCAGCCAAGACAGCCCCACAACATCCAGAGACTTGAGAAACTCGGGGCGGATCTCATCCACCCCCGGAGCCTTGCCACCGAGGAGTTTTTTGACTACCTCAGCAACTTCAGCCAGGGTAATGGACGAGTCCCCCTCCGAGTCCCCAGCCTCAGCTTCCTCTACGGAAGGCGTGTCGGAGGGATTGAGGAGATCCTCAAAGTACTCCTTCCACCGCCCGAGAACATCCTCAGCTGAGGTCAGCAGCGCACCACTTCCACTGTAAACAGTGTTCGTGGAACACCGCTTCCCCCCTCTGAGTCGCCGGACGGTTTGCCAGAATCTCTTTGAGGCCGACCGAAAGTCTTCCTCCATAGCCTCACCGAACTCCTCCCAAGCCCGAGTTTTTGCCGCGGCGACTGCCAGAGCCGCGCTCCGTTTGGCCCGTCGGTACCTGTCAGCTGCTTCAGGAGTTCCATGAGCCAGCCAGGCCCGATAGAACTCCTTCTTCAGCTTGACGGCATCCCTTACTTCCGGTGTCCACCACCGTGTTCGGGGATTGCCGCCGCGACAGGCACCGGAGACCTTATGGCCGCAGCTCCGAACAGCCGCACCGACAATGGAGGAGCGGAACATAGTCCATTCAGACTCAATGTCCCCCGCCTCCCTCGGGACCTGGTTGAAGCTCTGTCGGAGGTGGGAGTTGAAGACCTCTCTGACAGGGGCCTCCGCCAAACGTTCCCAACAGACCCTCACTATGCGTTTGGGCCTGCCAGGTCTGTCCAGCTTTTTCCCCCGCCATCGAATCCAACTCACCACCAGGTGGTGATCAGTTGACAGCTCAGCCCCTCTCTTCACCCGAGTGTCCAAGACATATGGCCGAAGGTCAGAAGAAACGACTACAAAGTCGATCATCGACCTCCGACCTAGGGTGTCCTGGTGCCAAGTGCACTGGTGGACACCCTTATGCATGAACATGGTGTTCGTTATGGATAAACCGCGACTAGCACAGAAATCCAATAACAACTCACCGCTCGGGTTCAGATCAGGGAGGCCGTTCCTCCCAATCACGCCCCTGCAGGTATCACTGTCGCTGCCCACGTGGGCGTTAAAGTCCCCCAGTAGAACGACAGAGTCCCCAGTGGGAGCGCTTTCCAGCACGCCCCCCAGGGACTCTAAAAAGGCCGGGTACTCTACACTGCCGCTAGGCGCATAAGCACAAACGACAGTGAGAGACCGTTCCCTGACCCGAAGGCGTAGGGAGATGACCCTCTCATTCACCGGGGTAGACTCCAACACATGGCGGCTGAACTGGGGGGCTATTAATAAGCCCACACCAGCCCGCCGCCTCTCACCTTGGGCAACGCCAGAATAGTGGAGAGTCCACCCTCGATCGAGTAGAGTGGTTCCAGAACCCAAGCTGTGAGTGGAAGTGAGCCCGACTATATCTAGACGGTATCTCTCTACTTCCCGCACCAGCTCAGGCTCCTTCCCCGCCAGTGAGGTGACATTCCAAGTCCCAAAAACCAGAGTTGGCGCCCGAGGTTTGGGTCGGCCGGGCACTCGGCCCCGACCACCGCCCAAATCACAACGCACCGGCCCCTTATGGTTTCTCCGGCAGGTGGTGAGCCCACCGAAGACACTCACATTAATAGAGAGCAAATAAGAGGTTTAGCTGCTGGTCTAGTGCTCTTAGCTGCTGTCTTTGAACCTGAAGGTTGTGGGTTCAACTCCCACATCCAGCAGTAGTACCCTAAGAATTGCCCAGGTGTACAAAGAGCAAATGATTGTTACTCTAGATGAAACCTCAAAGTGCTTCATTTTACATGTGAACTTCCTGATGCTAAACGTGCAGGGATTGGTGAGACACATTGCTGCAGAAATTAATACCTTGTTTTACTGTGTTGCAGAAGACAGCGCTGCAGGCCGCTGTCAGTGCACCTTTCCGTGAGTGTCACAAACACAGGACCAAATTCCTACCATACCTGTTTACTAGGGCGTTCTCTTTGAACCTTCTACATTCCCGAAGCAGAACAAAACAGAGTTTTTTCAGACCAACTGACAAAGGAATTCTTTTAATGTGCAACTTTCCACCGTATATTTCCAGCAAGGACACACGCTGTATGTGATAATATTACCAGTGTGTCCTTAGTTCACCCACAGACATCATTTCTCTTTCTCTACACGAGTTTCTCTTCACTGTGACCATTATAAAAATATGAAGAGCTGGTGCTGATATTCATACATTCATATCGCTGTCTTTTCGTGTCTCTTTCTAGGCACCAAGGAGGCTGTCCTGCCGCCAGCAGAGCGCAGGGCATGAAAGGGTTTTTTCAGTGTGAGTATCGCCAACACCCATGTCAGGATGTGGTGAAAATCACAGCTAAAGAAAGAGGTGTGTTTATGTTTAGGAAGCTGACTTTTTTCGGCAAGGATCTCTTACAAAGGTTAAGAAAGAAAAGATAATCTTTATTTATTTTTAACATGAAATACCCCCAAACAGAACAAGTGTATCTATGGTGACTCTACTCAAGAGAGTATGTGACTGAATATAAAGCATGTGTTCAGACTGTCAGTCTCTCCTCCCTTTTTTCAGCTTTTTTCTCCTAAATTCAATTCAGTTCAATTCAATTTATTGTTGCAGATCACTTCTCACACAGTCACACAAAGCGCTTGAACACAGGCATAGAGCAGCGAAACAAAAACTTTAGAAAATGAAAGAAACTACAGAACTAGTGTAATACATTATCAATGTTTTTATACAGCTATAAGTGTGTCTACTGGCTGTGGAGGAAAGGAGCAAAAACTCCCAATTGCAAGTTGAGGCAGAAGAAACCCCTGGTGGCTCAAGGCCCAGTGGCTGCCCACCCTCCACCTCCCCAACCCACCCAACCCACCCAACCCACCCCACCCACCCCACCCACCCCTCCGGGGCATTCTAGATTAAATAGGACTTCTAAATCAGATTACAGGCAATAATGGCATTCTTGCTGTGTGGTAGCTTGATTTCCCAGTTCAGCAAGGTACGTCTTGTCCATTATGGCAGTTGGTCATCATCTTCCGTCAGCATGGGGTGCATCTGTGATGGCTGGTTGGCCTCCTCCTCCTAATTTATTATTTAAAGAAATTAGTTTAATATGTCTTGATACAGAGGTTGGGAAATCAGAAGCACAGCCAAGTGGAAATAATTTCCTGGTGATATGCCCCAGAGAACATGTGAGTCTTTAGTCTGGATTTAAAGGTTGAGGCAGACAAACTCGATAAACTTGTTTCATGTTCAAATAACAACTTATGTTGGAGAGTTCTGCAGAAATTAACTTTTGCATGTACACATTTGAGGTGTGTCCCTCAGGGCAGACAGAGTGTTACCGTAGTGTGATCCCCACACGTCCTGGTCCAGGAGAGCTCACAGTGTCAGCTGAGCTGAACCGCTGAGATCAGATTCTGACTTCAGGATTAATTTTAGTGAGCAACACCCTGGTGTTCTCAGTGTACATTTTTTTTTAATTCCTTCCAGCGCTGGGTGAACAAGAGTGGTAAAACCAGAAGATGAGTGGAAAAGAGAAGCAACAACTTGCAACAAGACAATAAAAGACATGAAACTTTTTAAAGAAAGGGATCAGAAAAAAATCACCCCTGATTTTATACCAGTGAAATTTCTCAGAACTCTTTGTCTACTCAATTTGTCAATTTTTTTATGTTTTGTTTCAGCATCAGTTTACAGTTGGTTTATTTGATGAAGGCCAGGTCACACACAGACAGATTTGAAAGAATGTACATCTCTAAATTATTCACTGGTTAGTTCCTGTAAAAGTTCAGATATCACTATTATTGATGTGAAAAATGCTGTAAGGCTTATTGCAATATTTCATCATCTTAATTAGGATTAGGGTTAGCTTAGCTGCTGTCTTTGAACCTGAAGGTTGTGGGTTCAACTCCCACATCCAGCAGTAGTACCCTAAGAATTGCCCAGGTGTACAAAGAGCAAATGATTGTTACTCTAGATGAAACCTCAAAGTGCTTCATTTTACATGTGAACTTCCTGATGCTAAACGTGCAGGGATTGGTGAGACACATTGCTGCAGAAATTAATACCTTGTTTTACTGTGTTGCAGAAGACAGCGCTGCAGGCCGCTGTCAGTGCACCTTTCCGTGAGTGTCACAAACACAGGACCAAATTCCTACCATACCTGTTTACTAGGGCGTTCTCTTTGAACCTTCTACATTCCCGAAGCAGAACAAAACAGAGTTTTTTCAGACCAACTGACAAAGGAATTCTTTTAATGTGCAACTTTCCACCGTATATTTCCAGCAAGGACACACGCTGTATGTGATAATATTACCAGTGTGTCCTTAGTTCACCCACAGACATCATTTCTCTTTCTCTACACGAGTTTCTCTTCACTGTGACCATTATAAAAATATGAAGAGCTGGTGCTGATATTCATACATTCATATCGCTGTCTTTTCGTGTCTCTTTCTAGGCACCAAGGAGGCTGTCCTGCCGCCAGCAGAGCGCAGGGCATGAAAGGGTTTTTTCAGTGTGAGTATCGCCAACACCCATGTCAGGATGTGGTGAAAATCACAGCTAAAGAAAGAGGTGTGTTTATGTTTAGGAAGCTGACTTTTTTCGGCAAGGATCTCTTACAAAGGTTAAGAAAGAAAAGATAATCTTTATTTATTTTTAACATGAAATACCCCCAAACAGAACAAGTGTATCTATGGTGACTCTACTCAAGAGAGTATGTGACTGAATATAAAGCATGTGTTCAGACTGTCAGTCTCTCCTCCCTTTTTTCAGCTTTTTTCTCCTAAATTCAATTCAGTTCAATTCAATTTATTGTTGCAGATCACTTCTCACACAGTCACACAAAGCGCTTGAACACAGGCATAGAGCAGCGAAACAAAAACTTTAGAAAATGAAAGAAACTACAGAACTAGTGTAATACATTATCAATGTTTTTATACAGCTATAAGTGTGTCTACTGGCTGTGGAGGAAAGGAGCAAAAACTCCCAATTGCAAGTTGAGGCAGAAGAAACCCCTGGTGGCTCAAGGCCCAGTGGCTGCCCACCCTCCACCTCCCCAACCCACCCAACCCACCCAACCCACCCCACCCACCCCACCCACCCCTCCGGGGCATTCTAGATTAAATAGGACTTCTAAATCAGATTACAGGCAATAATGGCATTCTTGCTGTGTGGTAGCTTGATTTCCCAGTTCAGCAAGGTACGTCTTGTCCATTATGGCAGTTGGTCATCATCTTCCGTCAGCATGGGGTGCATCTGTGATGGCTGGTTGGCCTCCTCCTCCTAATTTATTATTTAAAGAAATTAGTTTAATATGTCTTGATACAGAGGTTGGGAAATCAGAAGCACAGCCAAGTGGAAATAATTTCCTGGTGATATGCCCCAGAGAACATGTGAGTCTTTAGTCTGGATTTAAAGGTTGAGACAGACAAACTCGATAAACTTGTTTCATGTTCAAATAACAACTTATGTTGGAGAGTTCTGCAGAAATTAACTTTTGCATGTACACATTTGAGGTGTGTCCCTCAGGGCAGACAGAGTGTTACCGTAGTGTGATCCCCACACGTCCTGGTCCAGGAGAGCTCACAGTGTCAGCTGAGCTGAACCGCTGAGATCAGATTCTGACTTCAGGATTAATTTTGGTGAGCAACACCCTGGTGTTCTCAGTGTACATTTTTTTTTAATTCCTTCCAGCGCTGGGTGAACAAGAGTGGTAAAACCAGAAGATGAGTGGAAAAGAGAAGCAACAACTTGCAACAAGACAATAAAAGACATGAAACTTTTTAAAGAAAGGGATCAGAAAAAAATCACCCCTGATTTTATACCAGTGAAATTTCTCAGAACTCTTTGTCTACTTTTTAATTCCAGCTTATT
Source organism: Scleropages formosus (assembly GCF_900964775.1). NCBI lineage: Eukaryota > Metazoa > Chordata > Actinopteri > Osteoglossiformes > Osteoglossidae > Scleropages > Scleropages formosus. Next base: position 31,550,548 of record NC_041814.1, on the reverse strand, counting down.
AGTTTAACAGCATGTGTCAATTTTTTTATGTTTTGTTTCAGCATCAGTTTACAGTTGGTTTATTTGATGAAGGCCAGGTCACACACAGACAGATTTGAAAGAATGTACATCTCTAAATTATTCACTGGTTAGTTCCTGTAAAAGTTCAGATATCACTATTATTGATGTGAAAAATGCTGTAAGGCTTATTGCAATATTTCATCATCTTAATTAGGATTAGGGTTAGGCATAAAACGGCATTAAATGAAGCTATATTAAAATAAACAGCAATTAAACATTGTTGAGAATAAAAACGTGTCATCCCATTGACTGGTTTATCCCTTAGATATGCTCAAGGTTTATGGTCTTGGTGAGGGAGACGACGAGGAGGATACAGGGGGACGCTTCGGCATTTGTGTTTTGCAGTCATGCAGACATCTGATCTCTGTCAGCATCTCCTGTTCATACCTGAATAAACCTCTTTCATGTTCAGAAATATTTTAAGGTGGGGAAGTAAGACTTTGGAAGGCATGCCTCGGCAGTGCCCTCTGAACATTTACATAAAACTCATTGACATCAGTCAACACTTGATTAATCTCTCACTGTGATGTGTAAAACATGTTTGTCTTGACTTGCACAGACACAGATTTCTGGGAATCAGCAGGCAGGTAGAGACGGCCTCAAGGTCTTCCATGCATTGTGATGTGTAGCTCTGTTGTATCCCATGTTACCCTATTTACTTTTGCTTAGCATGATGGATTCATTAATAAGCTTCATAAAGAGCTTCTGACTCCAGCTCTCACCTTTGTTTAACGCAACATGCATTGTCAGGTTTTTGCACTAAGCTACTTAGACTAATTTCATTCTCTCATCATCAAGAACTACTTGTTGAATCAAGGTGATTGTGGTTTGGAGCCCATTCTGGAATCACAGGGCAATAGGAAAGCCAGGCACGCCCTGGACTGAGCACTGCTGTACTACGGTATAGCCACACACTCACAATATAGGCAACACAGCCTCCAATCCACCAGAAACACGTGTGTTTGGACTGTGGGGGAGGAAAGCCATCTGAACTGTTTGGAAAAAACATGGAAACCCCACACTGTGTCACACCCCCGACCGCATGCCCAACAATTGCACCTGCACCCAGTCCAGGAGACAGAGCATAAAGAGGCTGACCGGACACTCCCGATTGTGGAACCTCGTTTGAGAAACCACAGCACCCTGTGACTGCTCCACGCTCCTTGCCCTGTTTACCTCCCTGTTTCCCCCTCCCCGTTCTAGTGTTATCCTTACCTGACTACAGGGCCTTTGCTTTCGCCCTCCCAACTCTGGCTCCTGTGTTTTCCCCTCAAACGAAGAATGAAGACCTAACGACCGTTGCCTGTCCCCGACTATTGTCTTGTCAGCCCCTTTCTAATAAACACACACCTGCATTTGAGTCCACCGGCTGGATTCCTGTGCGCAGCATGACACACAGACTGAGTGGGAATCAAATGTACATGGACTCGCACAGCCTTAGCCTTGGGTCCATCTGCTCCCTAAAGCCTTTGGCTCTGAGTAAAATGGGCTTTAAATAAAAACAAAGTTTTGGCATCATTGGCTCATTGGGTTGGGGCTCAGGACCTGAAAAACAAGTTCTGCCCCCAGGGGTGATAAACCTGACAGAGAGTAGATGTATCCGCATGCAGGCATCGACATGCCTTGAGCCTGAGGTTTGACTTCTGTATTAAATCGGTGACAGATACGTGCAGGCGTATGTATGGGGAGGGGCATAAGAGTTCGCAGATCATAAACATCCGTACACAGAATGTGTATAAAAGGGCACTGGAGTCAGATCAGAGCACAATCACACACAATCAAGAGCGAACAGGTAAGTTCAACTTGCCACACAAGTGCATCCAGGTAGGACGACAGTGCAGGACAGAGCACAGAGCTCCACCAGGGAGCACAGCTGTGCAAAATGGGCTGTTTTAGTTTTGTAATTATCTGCGGAATGATATGTCTGTAGAGAGGGGAGGATTTATTTTTGTCAATTATTAAATATGCTGATATGAACTTTTGGTCTATTAAAAAGGGGGGTCACATACAGTTGGTGCTGTAATTCCTACATTGTTCTCCCAATTTGGTTGCAAATACTTTTAAACTGAAGCCGAGAGTCTACATTTCAAACACATCTTGATGGTTTCATTTCAAATGCATTATGGGGGTGTACAGAGTCAAATTTATGAAAATTGCATCACTGTGCAAGTGCTTATGGACCCGACTGTATTCTCTGTGCATCTCTGACATGTGGGCAGATGTACGTTGTAGCCTGTGGGTGATACCATGGCTCTGTGGCTAATATTGTTGAGTTAGGGGTGCGGGGCTTTGGGTTCCAATTCAGTCTCGTTTTTCTAGAGAAAATGACACTGAAGACAAAAATGTAGAAACTGTGAAAAAGGTTTGACCGATATATTGTTAGGACGAAAGGCAGCCCAGGGGATGCAAAAGCATTCGGACACTGGGATCGTTTGGAAAGTGACAAAAGAACAGAGAAACAATAAAACATGGGTACAAGTGTGTTATTAACTGCAAAAAGTGAATATGTGGAAAATCATATTAGTTACAGTAGCGGAGGAACGGTGGTACAGTAAGTAGCACTGCTGTCTCACAGCATGTGGGTGGTGCAAGAGGATGTGGGTTCAATCCCTGATCAATCTGTGTGTAGTTTGCATGTTCTTCCTGTGTCTGTGTGGGTTTCCTCCAGGTGCTCTGGTTTCCTCCCACAGTCTAAAGGCATGCTGTTCAAGTCCCCCATGGTGTGTGAGTGAGAGAGAGTGTGTGTGTGTGTGTGTGTGTTCCACTGATGTATGGATGAGTGACCCATTGTAAGTAGTGTGTATAGCAGTGTAAGTCACCGCGGTGAATAAGGTGTGTGGGCTGATAAGAGTTCATTGGAAGTCATTTCGGAGAAAAGTGCAAAATGAATAAATGTAAATGATCAAACACATACATGTCAGACATAAACACAGGAAGTCATACAGAGAAAAGGAAGAGGAGCGGTCCTAAGGAAGAGATGAGCTCAAAACTGAATAAATTTAATAAAAAGCACAGTATAACTCGGCTGCAAAAACTGAACAACAAGACTGGAACTCAAGCATAAATAGTATGTTTACGAAACTGAAAACAAACTGACGTATGTGTGTGCAAGCTGTGTGTCACGTGATGTTCTCACCGCTTCACTTTTCCCTCCTGATGTGCATAGTCAGCACACAAAAGACATACCAGAAACAAGACAGGTAGCTAATATTTAGAGCGACCGAGAAAACAGGGAAGAGACCGATATACAAAAAGAAAAAGCAAACAAAGTGAAGAAAGCAATGTGTCGGGGGGTCAGGGGGTCCAGCTTCTGCTGTTCTTCTTTGCACAGTGGATCTGATTCAGTGACAGCAGGGGGAACTGTGGTTCTCTCATAATGCAGTCCTGCTGATGGACAACCATCATGGAGAGTTTTAAGAAGAGCTGCTGTCCCTAGATGGGCAGTTACACACTTTTGGCAAGTAGTATGTTGGTCAGCGGAATGAGATCAAGTTTGTTGTTTCACGGTTCTGCCTCTTGAGCTCCACCTCACCAACATCTCCGTAGAACAGAAGCAGACTGTAGCAATAACACTGGTAATATGTATGAAGCACACATATGGTTTTTCTTCTGTTGATTTGCGCAGGTCTTGGCTTCAACAAAGTGACCATGGGAGGTGCAGAAAGCTCTAACACACACGTTGCCAACGCGACTGGAAAACCCATCCGCATTTACTACAGTGTGGAGAAGATGAGGATGGAAGAGATGGTGGTCACAGTTGGTGCCGGTTTGGAAGGTTCAAAGAAAAGTGTGACAGGGAACGTCTCCGCTGGGACAGAGATGCATTTCAAAAAGGACTCCAGGATCCGCTACATTCGCATCCCGATCGGCGACTTCACCAAGATCGCGGGAGAAGGGGAGCTCTATGCCTCTGTGTTCGTGGAGTGCAACAGCTCACCAGAAAAGTGTTTGAATAACATTTCCCTCAACTTCCATGTCCCCAGTGATCGATCCTTCATCGTGACTCCGAACGAGGGTATCCGCTTCCAAAAATACGGTGCGAGCATTTGGGAGGATGAGTATGGGAACAAATACCGATGAAAAAAATGTCATTGCATACAAATATGAAATGTGAGAAATTAGTGACAAACTAAAACATGTGATTACACAGAATTAAAAAAGAAAAATTTTTACTTCCTGCAGTTGAACAGAATATGTGCACTTTTTCATTTTAATCTCCCTGTTGGATACAAAATCTTGATGCTTCCTTACAGGTTCAGAGCAAAATATTATGCTTTTTGGAATTTTCTTAATTATGTGTAAGCAGACATTGGGCCTGAATGTTAACTGGAAAAAATTATGATTATTTCTGATAACCAGTCATATGTTAAAAACCATTTTGATCAACAAAGTTTATGTTGTACGTTGTTGGCCAGTCAAAAGTCTCCCTGAATATTACATGTATCTGAACACTGTTCTCCCCATTTGGCATCTTTGTACTGTTCATGAACCCGTCTGTTCATATGTTCAGTTCAGCCTGCAGGGCTCTTGAGACAATAAAGAAAACTTTCCAGTTAGGTTGTATTGCGCTGATCTGAGGACATTCTTGCTTTACGATTTGAAATATTCATTCGGTCGTTTTCACCAGGAAGCATACAGTATAAGGCAGGATCCACCCTGGACAGGATGCCTGATGTTACACTGCTCTCACACACACACACACACACACACACACACACACACACACACACACACACACACACACACACACAAAGGCTAAGGAGAAGTCTGATTCACCATTTCACCTAAAACATAGCCTTGGAAAGTGACTGGACATATGAGGAAAACACACAAACTTCCAAGAGACATTTGAAGCCTGACGTCAGGAGATATGAGGAACCTGAGAAACCCACTGGACCACGGTGCCAACATATCTTTTTCTTGTGCGTTTTGCCCTTATCCTGGTGAACTTGCGCTGGTGAAAGGTCGAGCAGAACAAGTATGCAGCAAGTGTCCACCTCCTCCTGTGGGATCTCCAAGGGTTCCCAGGTAAGACTAGAGACACAAACTTTCAGCTTTCCCCCCAACCTAAGAGGGAGAGAACTCCTTCTTTCAGACTGGGAACCAAACCCCACAGATGTGTCACTGGTCTTCATCCCCCGTGCATCGCACACACTGAGAGCTGCTCTAGCACAGGCTGGAGATCACGGTCTGATGAGGTTGAAGAGGAGCACATCTTCTGCAAATAGAAGTGATGCAGTCCGAAAGCCCAAGTCCTCATACTGGCACTTGACCCACAATATTGCAGTTTGTAGGTGTCATAAGAGGTTTATGAACTGCAGCCTGACTGTAATTATCAGGCTTCCCAATTTACTAAAACAGCTTGTCTGTTGGTAACTAATGCTTAAAGTTACATTTTACCCTCAGTTACAGTAAATATTGGATTTAACCCAAAGTGCAATAAATCAAAATTACACCTCCTAAGATGAGTGAGATCTTGCAGGTTGTAATAATAAAAAAATAAAAAAAAACAGATATTCTCCAGGACAACGATAGAATGGTTCACCTTACAAGCTTCCAGTCACCTTCACTGCCAATTCTCCCACGTGTGTGGAACACTCAACCTGGTAACAAACCCAGACTGCCAAGTGAGCAATATTAGACCTTGATGTAGCGTGACTGGACTTGCCAAATGTTTATGGTTGTTTCCCATCAGAACATCAGCTTCACTCTTAATATCTTCCAGATACCAGCAACTGGATGTTCCAGCTTGCCCATTTTTTCATATTTCTATCTGAAGTCATCTGATAGGCTGAAGGTATGTAGTCTGTAGAGTCTTGTCACAGTTTGAACAGAGGTTATTGTCTTTGTACTGGCTCTGGGTGTTGATTATGCTCTTCAATCATTCTTCCCAAATGTTTCAGCAAGCCTTGCCAGCTGGCACGTCCTACTGTGTACTATTCTCATGGTGACAAACTCTGTCACACTGTTCTCGGTGTTTGATCGATGAGCGCAAAGGACATGACTCAGTCTCAGCTGCTACAGGAAGGACTGAGAAACAGTTAAGAACTGGAACTGTTTCTTGGCTGCTGTTTGGTTTGTAGTGCTTGTCTGTAGTGCCGGTACCATTTCCATTTCCATTGGTTCGCGCTGTGTGCCGCTCCTCCAGTGGACCAATAGACGTCCACATTGGTCGGTGTCCGCGTGTTCTTGCTGTTTATTGGAGCCCCTCTGCGGGCAGCGGAGGAAGAGAGCGGTTCAGGGAAGTCACGTGGTTTACCCTAACCCTAACGGGAGGGGGAGGGGGAGGGGTAAAGGTAAAGGAGTGTAACTCGTGTGCAGAACTGCTGTATGATTTATTGCGACCATAATGGAGGGGGAGTAGCCCAGCGCTTCCAGCCAAGAAAGAGAAACTGATACATTCACACACACACACACACCTTTTCAGAACCACTTGTCCTATACAGGGTCACGGGAGCCTAATCCAGCAACACAGGGCGTAAGGAGGAGGAGGAGGAGACACCAGTCCGTCGCAAGGCACCCCAAGTGGGACTCGAACCCCAGACCCACCAGAGAGCAGGATCACGGTCTAACCCACTGCACCACTGCACCCCCACACTGTCCTATTCCCTGAATGTATTATCAGATATCAGACCAGAGGAAGTCAGTTACTGAGTGTTATTGTTTATTTCTTTCACTTAATGCACATGTTATGTTTACATTCATTGCTGTAAGCATGTTTTCGTCACCTACAGTTTCCTGTTGTTGCGCTTGTTGTTGTTGTGTATATATTGTGTGCGTGATTATTATCATCATATCATTACAATTATTTACTTGCTATTTATTCATTCATACATTTTTTGAATAATTATGCTGTTGTGGCTGTGGAAAGTTTGTGATTTTTTTCATGCCTCATAATAATAATATCTCCTGCTCGTGCTCTGTTTGCCTGGAGATATTATATATATCAGTCCTTTTACGTCATCAGCCTGCGTAATAATAATATTTGTTATTCTGTTCTGAGGGAAGAAGAAGGGAGTTTTATTGTTTCATTTAACATCCTTTCTTCTTATTCTCGCTTAGAGTTTTCTAGAATTATGTGCAGTTGGGTCTGTTTTAGAATTAGAGCAGTTTTGCATGGAATTATGCAAATATATTGCTTTATGTAATTTTAACCTAAATGACACTTCTGATGTTGAATTTATCAGCATTGTGCAATAAAGGAAGAAAAAAAAATCTTTAAAAGTGTTTTTGATGTTAACACTGATCTGATGATTTTCTCCAAAGTGACTTGTTATTATTTACCAGTTTGTATAGCTGGGTAATTTTTACTGGAACAATTTACATTAAGTACCTTGGTCAAGGGTACTACAGCTAGAGGTGAGACTCAACCCAGCAACCTTTGGGTCCAAAGGCAGTAACTCTAACCTCTACGTTACCAGCTGTCTATAGTTCTAGATGTAAATATTCATAGTACAGTACTATATTTGGATGTTTATAACACCTTGGATGGATGCAGATCCCTTTTCTCTTTAGTGATGTGTATATATAGTTGAAAATCAAAGGTTTGACATAATTTTGTTCGTTTGTAATGATAATTATTTCACTAAGAAATTACGGTTAATGAGAAACTGCTTTGTTTCTGCAGTTCGGAGCCTCAACCGAGGAACCGGCCAAGCCACTCCATTCTGTCATCAGGTCAGTTTCAATACTTTATCACATTTATACATGACGAATGTAGTTTTTAGTCGGTTTAACAGCTGATGGTCTCCTTATTTGTCATAAATGTAATAAACTCCTGCAGTTCCACAATGGACACGTGCCCTGGCCAGATCTTGAATACACTGAGATTTCGGTGGGTTTAAATAATAAAGAGGAATTTGGGATAGGTCAACTTGAGAAAATGAGCTGTGTTGAATTTACAGGCCACATTTGTTGCCCTCTTGTACCAAAGGAAGCAGAAAGGATGGTGTCTCAAATTTTTGCAGTCTCGAGTTTAAATCAGATTGCCGATGAGTTCTTAGCTTCTCAACATGGCAAATGAATAACAAAAGCAATGGGTAACTTTATTGACGGAAGGTACCTGTCTCCACCTGCAACAATCAGCAGCAGGCTGTAAGAGGAGCAGCCAGATAGAAGGCAAATCGCGGAACCTCCCCAGAGCCCTGTAGTCTGTCTAGTGTCTTCCTTCCGTGATCCTCACTCTCGTTTCCCCTCCACGTCACCCTCGGCTCCCTGACCTCCGGCTCTCGTTTTCTGGATTCCGATTTCGGTAACGCCCCCCTCGGACAACGTTTGCGCCTCGCCTGACCCACGCCTGTTTTTGGCCGTTCTCCTGTCTCGCCCGAAACAAACGCACCGCCCTTGAGTCCGGTCTCCTGTCCTGTGTTCCGGAGCGATGGCAGTACCAAAGCTCCTGGATATCTAAATTTGTTTTGGAATTGATTTAGAGGTTTTATGCACTAAATTTGCAGCAGGTCTCTATATTCTGTTAATTTCACAAATTTATTCTTCCACTGATTTTTAGAGTTGAGTGTTGAACCTTATGCACACCTGGGGTAGACACTAAGTAAGTACTTACTTTAATTAATAAATAACAATTCTATTCTTGTAGTTTCAAGAGGAGTCTTCTTTTAGCTGATTGTTTACCACTCCTTCCCTTACATGTAATGCATCTCCTTTACAAGACATTTATTTGCATTTATATGGATATATGATATTTCCTCTCTCTCCATTATGTGGCGAAAGTACGAGCTTTAGCTTCGTTATCAGTCCGCTTCTTCTCCGATATCGGCTGCTTATATACATCGTCCAGTACCAAACCTGACATCATATATTTGAATGGCCTTATCTGCTTCACTGCCCACAGAAATTTGGTTTTGGCTCTAAATTTATTTGTATTAAAGTTCCTAGCTCTCATGTCACTTATTTTTAAAATGAATGATCTTTTCTCTGAGTACATTGCAGTCCTCTAACCCCATCCCTGCCTGCTCTGGCGATGGAACCCCTAACAGTGTCATTACTTATTAACCAGTTAATCAAAGGGATAGTTTGTGGGTTACTGAACGGGCAGTTTCTTTGTGTGCTTATGATCATTTGTCACAAGTCCTTATGTCTCAGTCCTCATGTTCTATCTGTTTTGGACCATTGTGGTCATTGGAAAGGATTCAAGCTCAAGACACGCACACAATCTGAGGCTGCTTGTCCCAAGCAGGATTGCAGTGAGCCAGAGCCTAACCTGGCAACACAGCGCACAAGGCTGGGGGGGAGGGGACACACCCAGGACGGGACGCCGGTCCATCGCAAGGCACCCCAAGCGGGATTCGAATGCCAGACTCACCCCAGAGCAGGACCTGGCCAAACCCGCTGCACCACCGCACCCCCCGCTCAAATAAGAGTCTGTTGCTATTCAGAAATTCTATAGCAGCTGGCGCTGATTCCTCAACATTTCCTTTCCGAACTGTTAAGGTCTAGATCACCTCTGTGAGCCATCATAATGCAAAATTTTTTTTTAGTATTTAAACATGACCTTTCACTTTCCATAGTCGATCACATGAGTGTTTTCCACCTGAATGTTCTTCTCAAGTGTCCCATTTAGGTGCGTCACCACTTTTATTTCCAAGCAGTTTTGTATTACACACTAACTAATATCCTCATAGGGGGGCGTGGTGGTGCAGTGGGTTGGACGGGATCCTGCTCTTCAGTGGGTTTGGGGTTCGATTCCCGCTTGGGGTGCCTTGCGACGGATGGACGGACGGGCATCCCGTCCTGGGTGTGTCCCCTCACTCTCCAGCCTTACACCCTGTGTTACCAGGTAGGCTCCGGTTCCCTGTGACCCTGTATGGGACAAGTGGTTCAGAAAATGTGTGTGTGTGTGTAATATTCTCATTAATTTGGAACAAAAAAGTCCTCCTTATATGGAGATATTTTTCTTCAAAGACCTGACAATGGCAGCTGTGACACTACTAAACCTCAGTTTTACTCCATATTGAACTGTGTTTTTTTTCTCCCTTCCATTCTCAGCTTTAAGTGTTGCTCAAAGCTGGGGTAGATGTTGCTCTTGGAGAAAAGTGCCAACTAAATGTTAGAAAGAGCGTTTGTATTTCTGTGAATTTAGTGAAGAAATACAGAAATGATCTATTAAACAATCTAGCGTTTTTTGCAGATGAGATGTTTATATATCTTTATGGTTCATATAATACAGTTTGGGAAAATTTATAACCTATAAGACTTGATCAGCCACTACACCCCAACTGACTGCTACCGTCAAAACTTGCCGCTTTCATACTCATTTCTGCTCTGACCTCCTATGTGGAGACAGGATATGTTGCAGATGCAGATATATGCTGTCACTCATGCAGTGTATACTGGTTTATGTGGTACCATGGTCCAAATTAACTGTACAATCACATGCCTGCATCCGAACCTCTCCTTCTGTTGTGCGATAAATTTTTGCTTTATGTAACTTTGGAGGAAAGTTTCTGCTAAATGAACAATTGTACATGGAATAAATGTTCATCACTTATGACAAAGTCATCGGAATGGAATCCCGTTGTAAATTGGGGACCGTATGTACATCGTAAATCATTGATGCTGAACATTTTCTTTAAACAAAACGGAATGTTTTTATTTCATTTGGTGTCAGTTATGCCTAACGACTGCATAAATCATCCACCCATCATTTGGTGTTATTTCAGAAGTAATGCAAGGCATGTGCAGGGGGTGCGGTGGCGCAGTGGGTTGAGCCACAGTCCTGCTCTCCGGTGGGTCTGGGGTTCGAGTCCCGCTTGGGGTGCCTTGCGGCGGACTGGCGTCCCGTCCTGGGTGTGTCCCCTTCCCCCTCCGGCCTTACGCCCTGTGTTGCCGGGTTGGGCTCCGTGACCCCGTATGGGACAAGCGGTTCTGAAAATGTGTGTGTGTGTGCAAGGCATGTATGGATGCTGAATATAATAGGGCTGGCATATAAAGATTGAGAATGATTGCCAGTATGGAGCTAAACAGTACTGATAATGAGATTACTTCTTTCAAAGTTTATGTGAGCCATTCTGGTCTATGGAGAAAATTATATTTCAGTAGGAATCTCCTTTAACCAGAATCTGCAAATAGATGTTTCTTTCACAGCTGGAAAGTTCACAAGCAGTGAACACACTTGCGATTCACAGGTTGTATATTCATTTATATAAAGAGGCACAGGAAGATGATGTTAATCCTGTATTTTAATGAGACAGAAAAGTAAAGCTTTAAAAAAAACTGTGCATTAAACTTCAACAATGAATTATTATGATTAAAATTTTTCTATATTTTTTTTCCCTCCAGGTCAAACAGGCAGCGATAAATGTCAAACAAGCCTGTCCACTAAATCAAAGGGTAAATTTCTGTATTTACAAAACAAAATTGCTACATCCCTGTCTGTGTGTGTTTGTTTGTTTGTTGGTTTGCTCTCATTCCGACTCTCGTGCCAGTTCACTCTCTGCACAAGTATCCCATTTGTTACCGGTCCACCCTTCTGTCCTTCTTTATTGGCCGTGACGTTATCGCTTTACCTGCAGCCCATCAGACCCAGTGCGGCAAGTGTGAAAACGAGAAGCTGGACTTCACGCCTTGCTAGTTTCTTTTGTACGTCAGTGTATTTCTTTTCCGCCACTGTGAATGTCGCCTACTCGGTTTGCTGCTGGTATCGCTTTTTGTGTTGACTGTCTGTGTTTGTGTGTCTCCAGAGTAAAGTGAAAGGGCAAGAAGGTGACATGACACACACCTTGCACACCTTGCACACCTTGCACACATTCAGAACTCAGAACTCTTTATTGCCAGTAGATAGGATGCTGGAATTGGTTGAGGTTCAGGGCCAGATATAAAGCACGATACAACAAAATACATGAGCATGATGGACCGGACAATAACAATATAAGAAACAGTCAACATGAACAAGAAGTAATAAATAAACAAGACGACATAAGCAGTAGCGCTGTTGACAGCAGCGTGGCGACGAAGACCCCGCCGTGCAAAGAGGAGCGCAGTTCGGAGAAGAAATGCCAGTAGAGACGACATGAACTTAAGCACGTGACCGGGTGGCGGCTGTCGCGTCCCCCGCAGCCGGCACGTCGGCGACGCCTGTCGTTTCCTAACGGGAACGGCAATAAGAGGGAAGCCGAGGAAGCCCAAATGAGATGCGGAACCTTGTTTTGCTTCGGTGAACCTACTCCGACATCGACCTTTGCCTGCGTATTCCCGACCCGACCGCGTTCTTCGCCTAGCCTTTTGTAGTACTGCCGTTTGCTGATCGCCAGACCCACGCCCGTCCGTCCCTCGACTTCGCTTTCTGGATTCCGATTCGGCTTCGTTAAACATCGGTGTACGATAACTCTGCGCTTGAGTCCGTCCTTGCTACGCGCAACCGTGACGGTGGGGGGGGGGGGGGGGGGTGAGGGTGCGCCTACTTGCTTTTACGTAGGAGGCGGATGGTTTCGGGCAAGAGATGACGTGACGTGACGACGAGCGCCCATGCACTTATATTGCCCCCCCTGGGCCTGGCTGAGGTGGCAGTCTGGCGAAGAGGTGACTGCTGCGATGAGCGGAGTCTGCAACACTTTGCTCGGTTAATATTTACCCTCAGTAATACCAGGAAAATGACAGCTGTGTGAGATCATCTGGGAATTTTTCAATAATTGCTTGTCCTCAAAGTTCAGTTTTTACTGTGAGCATTTGGAAAATGTGCAAAACACACTTCTGATATAAATGTTGTACAGTCAAAATGATCATCACTGAAATGTTTCTGAAAGGATCAAATATGGGACAATCCCTTGTATGTAATGACAAATGTAATTTTTATTTCTTAAAATACGGAAATGTATGTTTCCCGTACCAGCGTTTAAAACTTACTGTTTACATAATAAACTTTTTGTTGGTGTCAAAAACATTATTGTACAACATGCTATTAAATTATGTTTTGGAAGAGTTAAAAAAAAAAAAAAAAACTGCAGTGTTACCAACTACTAATTAGTTCTAATTGTCCTCTCTGACAACACAGGTTCCGAAAGCAGTGCAGACATTTCTTCTGCCTGTTTAAAAGCTTTGGATGACATGAGTGAAGAGCAGTTTAAGAGGTTTAAAATGAAGCTACATGAAACTAAAGGGTTTGAAAAAGGGCAAACTGAGAAGATGGACCGTGCTGATTTTGCACGCCACATCTGCGACGTACTTCAACAAAAAGAAGCAGAAAAGATGATGCTTGAAACTCTAGAAGCCGTGGGCTTAAACGCGATTGCTAAGGATTTTCGGACCGCTTGTCAACATGGTAAGTGAACAATAAAAATATTGGCTGAATGTATCGACTGAAAATACTATTGCCTCACAGCACCTGGGCTTTTCAGGTGTCGGTTTGAATCCAGATCAGTCTGTGTGGAGTTTATGTGACCTCTTTGCGTCTGGGTGAGTTTCCTCCAGATGCTCTGGTTTCCTCCCACAGTCAAAAACTGTGTTTCAGTTGAACTTTGAAATTGCACATAGTGTGTGAATGTGCGAGTGTGTGGTTACGCTGTGATGAGCTGCCAGGACGTACCTGTCCTAACCTCGCGCCCGATGGTTGTTGGATAGGCTCCGGATCACCATGACCCTGACAAGGACAAGTAGTAAAAATAAGTGAGTAAGAGAGAAAATAAAATGCTGGAGTCCTGGATCTCTGCGAAAATGGTGTTGGAGTTTATGAGGAGTTTTATGCTCTGAACTTCCTTTGTCTTCCGTATTGAACTGTCTTTTTTCTCCCTTCCATTCTTTTTTTTTTGGGGGGGTGGATGTTCCCACTAGAGGGGCGCAGTGGGTTGGACCGTGTCTTGCTTTCCAGTGGGTCTGGGGTTCGAGTCCCGCTTGGGGTGCCTTGCGACGGACTGGCGTCCCGTCCTGGGTGTGTCCCCTCCAGCCTTACGCCCTGTGTTGCCGGGTTGGGCTCTGGTTCCCCGCGACTCCATGTGGGACAAGCGGTTCAGAAAATGTGTGTGTGTTCCCACTAGGACTTGAGCTGACACATGGTGGACAGATTCTTTCACTTCTATTCGCTGTGTAGTTTCAGGACGTGTCTGTTTTTCTCTGATTGTAAACCGCAAATACGAAACGAAACTGCAGAACTTGACCTTAGGAGCGTGTGCTACAAAAATCTGACATGAAATTTGCTGTGCACAAATAAGCTTAATGCAAACACTGCTATGTAATTCTCTTCGTTCTTAAAATGTAAAATCGCTCCTCAACTGTGTGATCACAGTAATGACTGGTGAGACCCAGTAAAAATGACCCAGCTACAGTATATGAATGGGTAAATAATTAAAAGTACATTCACATTGTAAGTTGCTGTAAAACACATCAGCTAAACGAATAAGTGAGTAAATTTAACACACCTACTTTGTAGAAAAGTAACTGTGTTATCCAGAACACTCTTCCGGTGTGCTGCGAAATACTTTCGAAAGATTGAAAGAAAAATGCGCAGTGTTACGAACGATAACTTCCAAAGATCTTCTCCTGTGCCACGGATTATGAGGCCGCTTGTTATTTCAGAGGTTTTGCATGAGGTGAAATTGAAATGAAGTTAAAAGAAGGTGAACGGTGTGAAAAAGAAGACATTCGGTGATGCTGCAGGCACGTCTGTTACACAATGAGTTCATCAGTTATTGCAGGAATGACGGGGCCTTTGTGCCCAGAGCAGCCGAGTGACCTCTACCAGTCCTCAGGTGACACTGTCGTTCTGAAATATGGAATCGTCTCGATTGTCTCACCTTCAGTCATCCCACAGTCGTCTGTCTGTACGCGACAGAGCCAGTTCACAGTACTGGACTTGTTTTTCTGCATGTGAGTAAATAGTGTTTTACCAGGTTCCTACTGCTTGTCTCTTGTTGTGTCACAATAATTATATAAATTCTTTCATACTGAAAACGATGTAAAGTTCTCATGTTGACTGTAAGTTTATATATATGTGTGTGTGTGTGTGTGTGTGTGTATATATATATAATATATATAGGTGAACAGTCAGTTGTGCCCTTCCTGCACTGCCTTGCCTTCTATAAATTGAATATGATTAAATTACTTTGTATTCTTTTCATGTCACAGTTAAGTAAATTAATCTCAAGCTGCTGCTTCCATTGCCGGATGCTGTTTTCAGGAATGTTTCCTTTGTGCGACGGTAACATTGCGTGAACACACATCTTCTCTCCCATTTCAGCTCATTACAATTCGTGTGAGGAGGTGACTTCTGCAAAAAGAAACCTCAGAGAGGAATTAGAGAAGATCTTCAAAAAATTCCGTGCTGATAACTTGAAGGAGTTCAAGAATTTATTGTCTAACAAATGTCCCATCAGTTTTCCCCGTGTTGAAATGGAGAAAGTGGGAGCGTGTGACCTGCAAACCCTCATCGTCAGTTACTTTGGAAGAGACAAAACAGCAGATGAGGTTGCAAAGATCTTGGAGACAATGGATTTAAAGGGTTTAGCATCTCCTTTGAAAAACATTAAAGACGGTATGCAGATTTATTTAACACTCACCCTGCTTAGTTTTGTTCTTTGTAAATTACACTTTATTGCTATATTTTTAAAAAAAAAAATTCCCCATTCTCCCCCCTTTTTGCGGGCGGTCTTACTCCTTCAAGCTTGGGTCCTCTACCAGAGGCCTGGGAGCTTGAGGGTTCTGCGCAGTATCTTAGCTGTTCTTAAGACCGCGCACTTCTGGACAGAGATCTCGGATGTTGTTCCTGGGATCTGCTGGAGCCACTCTCCCAGCTTAGGGATCACAGCCCCAAGAAATGTGTGTGTGTGTGTGTGTGTATGTATATATATATATATATATAAAATAGGCAAAACACCCCAAAATTTGCTTTATTTCATTGATTTTTTTTTTTTAAAGTAACTCCTGGATTTGAGGTTATTCGGCACTATTTTTGTTCTTTGTAAATATTTCAAATGACGTGAAGTGGTGTTCTACATGGCACACACATACAATATATTGTCGTAGAAAACAACGCAGCATGATTTAATATATTTATGTTATAAACTCAAAGAAATATCTCTGGACAGTGACAGTGATCTTGGCAAGACTTCATCACTGAAACAAAAAGTTCTATTGCAAATACCAGAAATGCAATGAAAACGGAGCTGTGCAATGTAAAGAAAGAATTTGAAGAAGAAGTGAACAATATCGAGAGGGGCGCGGTGGCGCAGTGGGTTGGACCGCAGTCCTGCTCTCCGGTGGGTCTGGGGTTCAAGTCCCGCTTGGGGTGCCTTGCGACGGACTGGCGTCCCGTCCTGGGTGTGTCCCCTTCCTCTCTCCAGCCTTACGCCCTGTGTTGCCGGGTAGGCTCCGGTTCCCCGTGACCCCGTATGGGACAAGCGGTTCTGAAAATGTGTGTGTGTGTGTGTGTGTGTGAACAATATCAAGATAAAGATGAAAGAAGAAAGAAATAAAATTGAAAATGAGTTGGAGACATTAAGCACAGAAACTGGACAGAAAATTAAACAGGTGAAGAAGAGATTTGAGGATGATGCGGAAGCAGCTGAAGAAGATGTAATGAAAAAAATTGAAGAAAAGAAGAAGAAAACTGACACTAGTGGAAGAATTTGGACATGAACTTACTTTAGTGAAAAAAACTTTAGAAGATCAGATGCTAGAAATGGAAATGATGAAAAAATACGGAAAGTAGAAGAGTTCATTTCAATATACGAAGCTCAAGAAATTAATGAGCAGGAAGAAAAAATGAAAAATAACCCTTTCATCTTTCATCCTATGGATGGTATGTCAAGATTTTCAACATTTGTAAATGTATAAAATTGTAATATACGTATAAATAATATATATAATTTCAGAATTATATTCATAATATTTTACTGTTTGCTAAATTGCTGTATCTTCTGTCATTTTCATTGTTCAATAATGCCAGAATTCTCTTTATTTAGACTCAAGTTTTGCTGCCATCACATGTACACAGTTGTCACTTGAGGACCTGTGGAAGCAGCAGTGTGACTGTGCTGCTGTACTGAAAGAAGTATTTGCAGTGGAAAGACACTTTCTGTTTCCGCGCATGTTCTTTCACTTTCCACCAGTCATCATTCCGCTTCGACAAATTTGGAGGAATCTGGCCACATCTTTCTGGAAACTGAGCACATTTGAAATGAGTGTCATTGAAAAGGTTAGTGCTGCATTTTTCAAATGCAAGAGATGCTGCCAACATAGTTCACATAATATCTTGATCTATAAGAATCCATGCAGTACTTAAAGTAAATACGTTACCAACAAATGAGATACCCTGGGATACACTGAGATACACTCAGTTTACAAATACAATTGGGACGAGAAGCCTGTTCATAACAAATTCCTCTTTAACCACGTCTCAATCAATAAAAGCTAAAAAATGCATTTGTCTGTCCGCTTTTTTAACGGATAGGCTCTGTACAGATAGTAAATATGAACACTATACAGTACTTTGGCTGTAGTAAATAAAAATACTCCGTAACACTTCTCTCACTCGATTTTGAAAAACTGCTCATCCAGTGCGGTGTCATGGTGTCACAGACAGAAGCAAAAACATCAGTGTTACACATTTGCTACTTCAAGACAACATTAAAACTAAAACTAAAAATGCCTATTCTCCAAAACCTTCCATTCAATGCCATTGACCTCACATAAACTTGTACAATGTTAGGCAACGATGCTCTGCACAATGACTAATGACTACAAGCCTCTAGACCTATGTTGATAATTTTTTTCCATGTCTTTTGACCTCTTGTGCAATGATGAAGTTTCCCTCTAACCCTACAGTTGGTCCAGTGGGAGATATTCTCTGTGGATTGTATTTGACTTCTTCCTCTTCCTCTTTGCCCTTGTACCTCTCCTTGCAAGTCATTTTTCTCATCTATTCATAAGGTAGCTGTAGAGCTTACTCTTCTTGTCTGGTATTGTAATATGAAGATACCACCTCATCATTACATCCATGACATTTTTAACATCCTTTTATATGCCACATATTTCAGAAGAGGACATTCTTTTTTCATTGTCTCATTAACCATGATTCACAGTCATTAAAAGAATCACACCGCACAGCTGATTTAATACGAAATATATATGCTCAGTATAACTCAGAATAATTCACTGTATAATGTGGTTATAATTACACCCCCCTTCTATTTAATAAGTTTCAAAATTAATTGATTCGCAGTTTGTTCCCATGCCTTTACAAGTTTAATGAACAAGAAACTGGTGGAGGAGCACAACAATGTCACGAGGTTTTCCCCTGGTCGGAACGGCGGACTCAGGCGCGGAGCACAGGAAGAGTTTAAAAGGGGCGAGCCAGAAGACATAGTCAAAAAACAGGCAGAGGGTCGCCGATGTGCTGCCGAAATCTTAGGAGAATCCAAGAGACGTAATCCAAAACAAGCAGGGAGTCGTAGAGCCAGGAAGTCGAGCCGATTCGGGAGAGGGGTCAGGGAACGAGGACGAGGAGGGGGAAGGTTGAGGACGAGGATCAGGAAGAGGCTGAGGAAGGGAGACGGGACAGCACAGGCAAGGTACGCACGTGAGAGAGAGAGAGATTGCTGAACAAGGTTTCACGTCAGTCTCTGCTCTGACACTGTCTTATATGTGGGAGCCGGCATCGCGCCCCAGCTGTTCCGCGTTGTGGTCGCAGTGTGGGCACGACAAACAATCTGGCTAGGGTGTAGATATTACGTTGCTGATCCCCTGATGCTCTTATAGACTGTAACTACATTCTGGAACTTGATTCACGATGATACAGGAAGCCATTGGAGAGAAATGAGAAGGGGGATACGTGGGCACATTTGACTGTTCAAACACAACACATGCAGCAGTATTCTGGATCAGCTAGAGAGGCTTGATGGAAGAGGCTGGAAGACCTAATAAAAAGGAGTTTCAGCAGGCCAGGTGGGATATCACCATCGCCTTGACCAGAAGCTGTGTAGACTTTGTTATGTGATAAGGATGCATCCTGCGGATGTTGTGTAGGATATTTATGCAGCACTGGGTTATGGCTGCAGTATACTGAAAGAAGATCAGGTTTGAGTTAGAGGTTACTCCCAGGCTCTTAACTGATGAAGCAGATGAAATGTGCATGTTGTCTAGTTTGATAAGAGAGTTTGCAGCATGTGGATGGACCTCCTGGGAAGTGGAGTGTCTTTTTGAGAGGTTGAGTTGTAGATGTAGGTTTGAGTTGAGATGTAGATTGAGAAGAGTTAGGAGCCCGCCAGAGAGTCCTGTGGAACATCAGTTGAGGGAGGCTCAGGGGAAGACCAGGGGCCAAGCCAGAGCATCTGGTAAGATCTACCAGATAGGTAGGGCTCATAGCATTTTAATGTGACTTCTTTGATGCCAGGCTGTTGTACAGAGGAAAGTGGAAACTGCTGGTTGAGGGTATGAAATGCTGCCAACATGTACAGGAGGATGAGGACTGAGGAATGGGATGCCACTCTAGCCGACTGGAGAGCATCTGACACAACATCTGCAAAGAGGGCAGCTGGAATGGCCAACTTGGATTCCAGAATTATAACTGTTAAGGAGATCATTCTGAGTGAGGAACTGGTTATTGACTGGGACTGTGCTGTAATTTTTGACTAACTTTGGGTCCAGATAGGATTCTTTTAACAGAGCTGCGATGTGAGCAGTTTTCAAGGGAGAGGAAAAGCAATCAGAGGAAAGAGAGGAATTAATGATGGGAGAGATAACAGAAGTAAATTGTGGAGTAATGGCCTGTAAGACAGGAAGAGGGATGGGATCAAGGGAGCAGGTGGTAGCTCTGTGTGAGAGCAGGAGATTGGAGACTTCACTTTCTGATAGCTTTTGAAATGCAGACAATGAGGCTTTGAGAGGCATCCCAGCATAGATAGGGCAAGTGGATTCTGAGGACTTTTAGGTGTTGGAACTAACCTCGTCTCTGAAGAGCAAAAAAAACATCAACAATGAAGGAAGTAAAAGGAGTGGTGAGGAAGGAAGAGAAAGTGGTGAAAAGGTTGTGGAGGTTATTGGCTGCAGACTGTAGTTTTTTCTAGAAGAAAAAAAGTATTTTATAGAGGAAACATCAGAGTGAAAGGATACAAGGAGCACCTCATAAACTGTTAAGTCTGTGAGACTGTTAGATCTCTGTCATCCATGTAGCATGGATTTTGGTCCTGTTGGCACAGAATAGGTCTGATAACTTTGGTCTGCTGGTAAAATGTGCTGATCTGCAAGTCAAAGTACAGAGAGAATCTAGAGAGGAGAAAAAGGATTAAAGAAATACTCACAGACAACTTCACAGCATCGTACTTCATTGCTGGAGCTCCTTAAATCCAAGCTTTCATCAAGTGGCAGCTCCTTAAATCCAAGCTTTCATCAAGTGGCCACAGGTGCTGCTGAGCCGCTCATTCCCGGAGGCGACACACACGTAGTTTGCATTTCACATCGGATTTCGGGACGGGCTGACAGAGTTATAATAATAATAATAATAATAATAATAGATACAGCAATTCAAAAATCTCTCTTTTTTTACGTTTAAATCCCATTCTTTTAAGTGAGAAAACTAATAATGCATTCCCAGCCCATCTGAAAACCCCAAACCAATTTTTCGAAACATCACTAAAACAGTGCAAAACACCTATATAACTGTCGAGCCATGATTTCAACACAATATAAAACACATTTATTCATCTCAGAAAACAATAAAACAGTACTTTATACCAACAAATAAATTGAGATCTAGATGAGCTGAGTTAAAAGGGATTTCAAATATGGAACAAAGACAGTTGTCATCTGTACAAGACTTAGACACTCGAGTAGTTTATTTTGAACTTTTCTGAGTTGTGTTTTTATCTTTTCTTTTCTCATTTTAGTTTAAAAATATCATCAATGATATGTTGGAAATCTTAAAGCAAATGCCTGTGTTTCTGGATCTGCGGGGTGGTGAAATAGCCAAGCACATGGTGTCTGTGTTGGTGACCATGGCTAAACATCTGGAAAAGGATGTTGCTGAAGCCCGAGAAAGGTACCACCTTTCATTAATTTGATGTTAAAAACTTTATTTCTTTACGTTTATTCATTTAGCTACTGCTTTTATCTGAATATTCTCACAGTTTGTGATGTTAAACAACTTGCCGCATAGGCGTACGAGCTGTTGCATTTAGACCCAAAAGTTCTAGGTTCAAGTCCCACCTCCAGCTGTTATACCCTTGAGCAAAGTACTTACATTACCCAGCAAGTTTTTTTTTTTTTTTTTTTTCTTTTTTTTGATCATGATCAGTGAGCAAACTGAGGTGCAGTGCTTCTTTTACATGATTTAGTGGTCAGTCATTACATTGCATTTTTCCTCTAGTAAACACAGTCATGTTCTCTTTTTCAGGTCTGGAGAAAGTTTCAGTATATGTGTGAAAAATACTTGGAAGGAAACAAAGCCAGTGAACTGGAAAAGCTTTATGATTTTCTCAAGAGAAAGATGAATGAAGACGAAAATGATTATGATAGTGATTTGTCAGATGGCATCACAAGTACAAGTTGGACATGAAGCCACAAATGCAACTTATTCTCGTACAGTCCTCTGTCCTCAAGTCGGACTCATTCGCGGGGTTACAAATGAAGCCAAAGACAAAGCATCACAGAGGACTGTCCATTTTTATGAACTTTTAGTCCTGATCAGAGTCAAGGGGTTTCAGAGCCGATCCTGGAATCACTGGGTGCAAGGTAGAGAGGGAAGAGCCCTGGACAGGACACCAGCGTATCTTCACATGACACTATACATGAAAATAATATGTGAAATTAACAACAACAACAACAACAAAAAAGATTGGAAACACGAGTAAATACATGTATTAGTAAATTAGTGTTTTAAGTGACTCAACTTTTACATGAGTAAATTAGGTATCTATGTGATGACTGGTAACTTACTAATTTTTTCTAGTTTGTGCCCTACACCTTAAAAATCGCACAGATTTTTTTTAAATTAAGGAAAGAAATGAAAACCTTCAGCTTACCAAATACACCATAATAAACCTCTGACTTCAAGAAGCAGGACAAACTGAGCTAGTGGTGCGTCAGACCCCTCTCCCTTGGTGTTTATGACTCTCTCCTCCCATTGGCTCATGTTATGTTGCTTTTTCTCTCTATTTTGTTTTCCTTTTATTATTTTTTTTTAGTTTTCTGTTTGTTTATGTTCATTGATATTTTACATTTCTTCTGTTAATAAAATGTAGTCACATAATTATTTTTTATGAGAGGTTTTTTCCTTACTCTGTTTGCTGTAACTGCAAGAAGATCCAACCTATGGCTGATACAGATCATTCATAAGTTTGAGCAGAAGTCTTATCATATAATTTCTTTCATATATAATTTCCAATCCATTATTATGATTCCAAATAAGTGTTTTGTAGAATCAAGGAAGCGGGGAGTTGTTGGAGTGTATGTATAATAAATATAAAATACACACACACACACATTTTCAGAACCGCTTGTCCCTTACGGGGTCACGGGGAACCGGAGCCTACCCGGGAACACAGGGGCGTAAGGCCGGAGGGGGAGGGGACACACCCAGGACGGGACGCCAGTCCGTCGCAAGGCACCCCAAGCGGGACTTGAACCCCAGACCCACCGGACAGCAGGACTGCGGTCCAACCCACTGCGCCACCGCACCCCCTAAATATAAAATAATATTTTTTAAATTTTACTTTTATTTTTAGGTTTATTTTTCTTGTTGAATTATCTTTTATTGTATTGTTCGCTGTATGGTATTCATCCTGATATGCTTTTTCTTATGCTTGTCTGTGATATGGTTTTTGGTACAGTCTGTACTACTGGTAAAATTCCACTTAATTTCGTCTGGGTAAAGCAGGGCTTGGAAGGTCATTGGGTCTGGTACAAAGATGAAAATAAAAATAAAGTGAATTGAAATGAATGTGTACCTGTGGGGGGTGCGGTGGCATGGGGGGTTGGACAGGGTCCTCCTCTCTGGTGGGTCTGAGGTTCAGGTCCCGCTTGGGGTGCCTTGTGGTGGACTGGGGTGCCTTGTGGTGGACTGGCGTCCCGTCCTGGGTGTGTCCCCTCCCCCTCCAGCCTTACGCCCTGAGTTGCTGGGTTAGGCTCCGGTTCCCCGCGACACCGTATGGGACGAGCGGTTCAGAAAGTGTGTGTTAATGTGTACCTCTGCATATTGTGAGAAGTGTAATAAGCCAACTTTTAAGATTTTCTATACCTTATTATTGATCATTTTTAAGGACCACAAATGAAAAAAAAAGATCAACTCCAACAAGTCTGTAGCTGAAGATGCTTCACTGTTTCACCAAGATGGTATACAGAGGGTGAGAGTCACTGTCCATTTTTGACAGAGGTTTGTTCAGAGTCCCTCTCTATTCCAACCCAACTCCCTGGACTGAACCAGTCTCTTCATTAGTAAATTCAGTCTCTTGGTATCACCTGTTGGAACTGTCCCAGCAAACAGCCGCACAGAAGCCTGCTCTGACTACAGTGCACGGTAGAACATCTGCAACAGTCCAGTATGGTGTGGAAAGTACTGGAGAAGTAAAAAAAAAAAAGCACATGAGAAAACACAAGTGCGTGCCTTGTCCTAATAGATAACAGAAATTACATCACAGCATCAGCCATTCTGATATGCTCCTGTTAGGCACTCATGACCACAGGGTTGAAGTGAGTCGAGGTTGACCTTTCTAGGATCTTCATGTTTTGTGAAGTCAGGGCAGTTTGTTAGATTATTCAAATCTGATGGTCACCCTTTTTTGTCAAAAGGTATCACAGAAAACATTTTTCCATGTCAATGGGACCCATTTCATACTCAGGGTCAGGTTGAACATATTGTATGTTGAAATACTATACCTGCACACTGCACACACTAAATAACGTGGGACTAATGGCACTGGACCCTATGGCTTTTTCCTTGCAGAGTCTTCAAAGTGTTTTTCTAGACCTGGTCAGCAGTGAAAGACAATCCAGCATGGCTGAGTGGTAGTAGGAGGGAAGTGATGGCTGTGTCAGCATAAAATGACCTGTGGTACTAGTTGGGGGTCTTCAGAGGAGATGATTAGAGAGCATTTTGCCAATTTTGACAGTAGATCTCCAGCAGTTTCTCATGGAGGGAGCAGATCTTGTCCTGCAGTTGTCCTGTGGCATCAAAGTTGAAGACTCATAGTGGGGCTGGAGGTGAGCTTCACAGTACGAGGCGAGACACACCAGACAGGACTTGACAGCTTTCTTCTTTTTTCCGGTACAGAAGTCACACTCCACAGCTCCAGGTGTAGGAGGATTGCCATCAAAAGGAGCAGCTTGGAGTTCTGTCTTCAGCTTCTCCATGACTTCAGCCAGCATGGTATTTCTGCCCAGAACAGGTCTTGACGTGAAAGTGTGTCTGCACTGAGGATGGGATGCCAGTTCACCACAAGGCACCCCCAGACTAAATTCAAGGAGCGCCTCTACCCTAGGACTGGGTGACATCTCTTTTTCATTTGTGCATACTACAGAATTAAAGCTCATGCCCAACAACAGCAGTGAGAAACTGTGACATCACTCTTAAATGTATCGCTTTTTTCCAGGAGTTATTGAATTTCTAATTTACATAAATTGTCAGGAATGTCAGAGGTGTGTCTTGCAGATCCCCAAGCCTGGCACTAAATCATCTGCACCTTTTCCCCATCATCTTACCCAGAACAAAACCAGTGTCACCACAGGCAGGAATGGGGAAACTTGAACAGAAAAACATACCCAATGACCAATGTAGGCAGGTCAATCTATGTCAACAATCCGTCCACGTCCATGTCCACATCCATACATGTTGAAGCTACCTGTGCTATGTCCTGAGTCCCAACAGCTTCTCTTTTCCAAGTCACCACATCTTAGCTCTTAACCTCAAGCTCACAATCCTGTACTGGCACTTCTGAATTAAACTTCTGATCTGGGTCCACTTTCGCATCTGCACCTGCGTGTTTGTTACAGAAACGCTAAAATAACAAAAAATACTGAATATCGAATTTAAAGAAAAAAATGTTTTTCAAGAAGTCGTTTTGAGCAACACTAAAAAGCAAACCAATAAAAGCACCGAACGGAAAGAAAAGGTAACACACATTAACTGAGGATGAAGAAAGTATTTGTAGTAGTTATAATAGTGATAAAAACAGATACTTAGCAAACAAATTAACACAATGCAGCGATCTTTTTCATTCACGTGACTCTGTGAATTTTTATGGCTCAAACTTCATTTCCTGTTCAGTCTGCCCCTCCATGCCTGGATTTGATCAAACACCACATCTCCTGCAGTAGAACCAGGAAGTTTCTCCTACTGTTACACACGTGACCAGTTTCACTGTAACGAAAGTGAAATCTGAAACTGCGGGCTTTCAGCAAAATGACACAAGATGGAAATCTGAATCAGGACCAGTCCTGTTGTTCTATGTATGGATCTACTGAAGGACCTGGTGACTATTCCAATCAGAAACAGTTACTGTATGGATTGTACTACAAAGATTTTCACAAATACATTATTGCGTAGTAACAGTCTATAATTTTATCTCAGAAGTGTGACCTTCAGTGATGAAGTACAAAGTTCAAGCAGCAAATACTGTTTCCTCACTTTAATTTAGGTCTCATCATTTAATCTCACACACACACACACACACACACACGTCTGTATCCGCTTGTCCCGAGCAGGGTCATGGCGAACCAGAACTTAACCCAGCAACACAAGACGCAAGGCTGAAGGGGGAGAGGACACACCCAGGACGGGTCATCATTTTATGAGCATTTCATTTTGAAGTGAAATTACGTTTTAGCAAGAAGCCGAATAAGAGTGTGAATCATATTCTGCCCTTATGGCGAAACTCATAGTCACATCTCCACACCTCTCACCTCCAGTTTTCATTGTGAGAGCACAATGCACGCCTACCCATTCATTAGTGCTGGACCGCAAATACATCACAATTAATGTACATTCATCACCCAAAGAATTCCACATCATGGCAACTAATATAATTCATTTTCATCATTTAAAGTGATGAAATCCAGACAAAAACCAGAGCTGTTTTTGTGTTATCAATGAGCACCATGCAGCAGCTCCGTGTGGAAGAAAACACTGTCTCACAACCAGTTAGGTAGTGAGACATGGGAATTACCTCTATGGTGTTCTGACACCTGGAGCCCATGATGAAAAGGAGACTACAATGACAAGGAGAAAGACACCACACCACAGAGCGATTTTCCAGTCACTTTCTCTGCTCCTGGGAAACTGAAACTGAAACTTATCCACATCTATCCCTCACAGGGAGCACAACAGAAGGGCTCAAGCTGAAAACACTACAATGGAGCAGGACCAGTTCAGCTGTCCAATCTGTCAGAATCCACTGAAGGATCCAGTGACTACTCCCTGTGGACACAGTTACTGTATGGACTGTATTAAAGACTGCTGGGATCGGGCTGATAGCCTTGGTGTCTACAGCTGTCCTCAGTGCAGGCAGACCTTCACACCAAGACCTGTTCTGGGAAGAAACACCATGTTGGCTGAAGTGCTGGAGAAAGTGAAGAAGGCAGAAGCCCAAGCTGCTCCTCCTGATCGCTGCTACGCTGGACCTGGAGATGTGGAGTGTGATGTGTGTATCGGGAGAAAGAAGAAAGCTGTCAAGTCCTGTCTGGTGTGTCTCGCCTCGTACTGTGAAGCTGACCTGAATCTTCACAACAAACTTCACCCGAGAAAGGACCATAAACTTACTGACCCCATTGGACAACTAGAGGACAAGGTATGTCTGTCTGCATGTGGTGCACAGCTACAGGTTTATCAGATGTGTGTTTTATTTTTTAAAAAAGTTAAATACTGAAGGAAGGGGGTGCTGTGGTGAGGCAGGCTTGGCGGGGTCCTACTGTCCGGCGGGTCTGGGGTTCGAGTCCTGCTTGGGGTGCCTTGTGACGGACTGGCGTCCCGTCCTGAGTGTGTCCCCTCCCTCTTCAGCCTTATGCCCTGAGTTGCCGAGTTAGGTTCCGGTTCCCCACAACCCCATATGGGACAAGCAGTTCAGAAAGTGTATGTGATGCAGTTAAAAAGGCTCTGCTGTTGAAATGGCTAAATAGCTTGAAAATTGTGCATAAAATTTTGTCTCCACTCCAGAGGCCAGATTCTGACAGCTCGTTCTAAGTACAAGTTTTATCACTCTCAGAAAGGGAAAATAATAAGTCACAGCAGAGACCACTGAGCAAGGACTGTCTGAAACTACACAAGTTAAGAAGGTTGTTATGGACACACTGGAAGTTTTTGACAAAGAAGAGGAGATGGAGACTTTGCCATCTTTGGGATGAGGTGTAACGTGGGATGTCCAGTTAGGAGTTGGGAGGATTACTGTAAATAGCTTAACAATGTGAGGTGCTTAGGAGAAAAGCACGAGGTAAATGAATATGTCCGTAGTGTAATGTCTGTAGTACGACTGAAAAATTATCCATCCATCCATTTTCAGTAACAGGGTTGTGTTGACTGACAAAATACTGATGGACTAAATGCACTTTCTTCTTCCAAAGGAACATCCAGGGTCATCTGAAAACCAGAGAGTCCTGGAGAGACTGAAAAAACTGCAGGAGCTGAGACAGGCTGTGGACTTGTTCACTGTGAGTACAGAGCAGAGGAGAAGAGCCATTTGAGGGCTCAATCAGGATTCTATTGCAGTTCCACAGTGAGGAGACCAGAGTCAAAGTGTCTCTCTGCGTGTCTCCAACAGCGCTCTGCACAGGCAGCAATTGAGGACACTGAGAGCACCTTCACCCAGATGATTTTCTCTTTTGAGAAAAAGTGCTCTGAGATGAAAGCTCTCATCAGAGTTCAGGAGGATATTGCAGTGAGTGAAGCTAAAATACTTCTGGAACAACTGGAGCAGGAGATTGCTGAGCTGAAGGAGGAGGGTAACGCTTCATCTAAAAACACCAAAGTCCCAGTAACACCAAAGCCTGTGGTAAGCACCCTGTTCAGGGATATGGTCATTTTTACTTTGTTACTAACAGTCAGCCAGGCCACAGTTATTCTCACAGATGGACATTTCGACCCGGGAGCAAGAGCATGAACAAAAACAAGGGAATTTTTGGGTTTGAAGGCTCTGCTTAACCCTTGCTGGATAGGGGCCTTGTGGTGGCAGAAGGGTTTGCATTATCTAGGGATTTCCAGAGCTATATAGTCGGGAGCAGTATGCTCCTGGTAGGGTCTCCCATGGTGACCAGGTCTCAAGTAAAGATTCAGACTAACACACACACACATTTTCGGAACCGCTTGCCCCATACGGGGTCGCGGGGAACCGGAGCCTACCCGGTAACACAGGGCGTAAGGCCAGAGGGGGAGGGGACACACCCAGGACGGGGATTCAGACTAACATTATTTGAAAACTGCTATGGCAAACCTGAACAAGACAGCATTTACCCTGCCTGGAATAAGGTCACTGGGTGGGGTTCTGGACAAGCTGAGCCATAAGGCAAAGCTCTGTATTTACCAGTCGATTTATGTCCCCACCCTTGCCTATTGTCATGAACTCTAGGTAATGACCGAAAGATAAGATTTCGGATACAAGGGGCTGAAATGAGTTTTCTCCGCAAGGTGGTGGGACTCACTCTCCATGACAGGGTGATGAGTCCCGCCATCTAGGAGGAACTCAGAGTAGAGCCGCTACCCCTCTCCATTAAGAGGAGCCAGTTGAGGTGATTCGGGCATCTGTTAAGGATGCCCTTGGGCGCCTCCCTTTGAAGGTATGCCAGGAATGGCTAACTGGGGCAAGACCCCAAAGTCAGCCCAGGACCTGCTGGAGAGATTATATGTCCCAGTGTTCCTGGGAACAGCTGGGGATCCAGAGACATGGGACATCTGGGCTTCTCTGTTCTCCCTATTGCCACTGCAATCCTAGAACAACAAGTGGTGTAGAAAATGGATGGATGGATGGATGGATGGATGGCTGGCTCTGCATAATTCATGAGTTGCATTTAGGTGTTGCTTTCATTTGTTCAGTCTTGCTGTTTTTTGTTTGTTGTAGAAGCTTGTTTGGGGTTGTTATAGAGCTGAAAGATTAAGTTTTTGCCTTTCAGTCATTCTCCCGAAGGTATTGCACAATGAATCAAAATCTGTTTATTTTTCCCAGTTGTGGTAATTCCAATGATTTTGAGCAGATCTTTTACTCTATTGGCCGAACGAAGCCCCAGACCATGACAGAGCTGAAACTATGCTTCACAGAAGGATTCAGACAGGCATTCGTACCTTTTTTCAAGTCTTCTTCTAACAGATAGGTGTCTTTGAGAAGCAAAAATTAAAATTTGGGATCATTATACTGTGAGACTGTCAGGCGGAACCAAGGACGCTGGGGCGGCTGGACCCAAGTGCAGGATCGTTCGTCAGGAACCAAGGGGTCAGGCGAGTTCTTGTTGTTGGGGACGGGCGAAGAGTCAATCAATCGGAGGTCAGAGTGAGAGCGAGGATCCATGGACGTGGTCAGAGGGCGATGCAAAGGGTCAGAAGCCGGAGGATGGATAGAGGAAGCAAGGGATGAGGAAGAGCAGGACATGGCAGAGGAGGGACGGTTGTCTCAGTGAGATTCCACAAGTGTACAGGAGCTGAGGAGGGTCTTTTAACGGCGAGCGCTCAGTCAGGTGCTTGATTGGTGTCAGGTGCTGTCGATTGTGGTGCGGGTGTGGACATGACAAAGACATTCTGCCACTGGTTGTCGCTGACAGTCACTCTATTTCTTATGTTCTTTTGCATACTGCAATCTTTTCTTCTTCTTACCTTTTCAAAAAAAAGTTTCTGATATTTGTATCCTTTGTAACACCTTACATTCTTACACCTGTTTACAGAGATACCATTCTCTCTGTACCCGTTCTGGAGCTGAAGAATTACCCATCATCACTATCAACCCAGATTACTCTTTTAGTGCTATCAGCAGAGCTATACATGACCTGAAGTATGAAGCGGACAAACTGTGGAAGGAGAAAAAAACGACAATCTCAACAAAAGGTTGGTGCAAGACTATTTAAAAACTGCCCTCATTGCCTTGGAGTATCTGAGTGTTTTTTATACCTCCACAGTGGCCGAGCTTTGGCTCGTACGACCTCTGGAACCAAACAAGAGAAAGCAGTTCATGAAGTGTAAGTACAATTTTTTTAAATTTTATTATTCATTAATAAGGGGGTGCGGTGGCGCAGTGGGTTGGACCTGGTCCTACTCTTCGGTGGGTCTGGGGTTCGAGTCCCGCTTGGGGTGCCTTGCGACGGACTGGCGTCCCGTCCTGGGTGTGTCCCCTCCCCCTCCGGCCTTATGCCCTGTGTTGCCGGGTAGGCTCCGGTTCTCCGTGACCCCGTATGGGACAAGCGGCTTAGAAAGTGTGTGTGTGTGTGTGTGTGTGTGTGTGTGTGTGTATTCATTAATAACATCAAAAACACTGGGTCACAGCAAAGAAGAAGCAAGCAGCATCCAGAAAAACGTGTCAGTGTATGAAAAGAGGGAAAAAACTGCAATATATCAAATGTTTGAACAAGTATCATGATATAAGAGGTCCATTGTCCAAAAATGTGCCCCAGGTTCACATCTCATCATCCAGAGCAAATGTTAATTTTCAGGTAGCAGAAGAAAATTCATCACTTGATTCATTCATCTCCTGTTTTCCCAGAGGGAACTAGAGGTATAGACCACACCTGCAAAACAAGGTTATGTAAAGTATGTAAGAGTAATTAGCCTGTGTTTCACGTGTTTGTCAAAAAAACATGGAAAGGACATAGTGTCATAGTTAAGCACATCCAAAATGTACAGGAGTAAGTGAGACCCCAAAGTACACACACACACACACACAGTCGAAAACCACTTGTCCCAAGCAGGGTCATGGGGAGCCAGAGCCTAACCTGGCAACACAGGGCACAAGGCTGGAGGGGGAGGGGACACACCCAGGACGGGACGCCAGTCCGTTGCAAGGCACCCCAAGCGGGACTCGAACCCCAGACCCACTGGAGAGCAGGACCCAGCCCAACCCACTATGCCACCACACTGCCTGCTTCTGAGAGCTTGTTGATATAATAATAAAAAAAAAAAAAAACGGATAATCCTTGTCCTTGGAACAACACACATTCGAGATCTGCCAGTTTTAGCTTCTTAAACCAATACTGGGGGACAGAAATGTCAAAGTTGTGGGACCCTGGAGCAGAGCTAGAATTTGAATGGCCATATTAAAACACAGCCACATTACCAGTGTGTAACATGTAAGGATCTTAATAAACACAGTCAGAAGATCGGATTTGAACGCTTTTGTCACACAGTCCTTGTTGTGCTATTTGTTCTTGTTCTGCTATTTGACATTTCCTTTGCTGTATGCATCTATCTGGCTCCTGGGTTTCCCAACACCTTCTTGTTCTCTTCCGTTAGATGCTTGTCGGATCACGATGAACCCCAAAACTGCAAATTCAGAAGTGATTCTGTCCAACGGAAACAGGCATGCAACAGTAGGGAAAAAAATACAATATGACAACAACACAGAGAAGTTTGACTCCTTGCCCCAAGTGCTGTGTAGGGAGGGTCTGTCTGGACGTTGTTACTGGGAGGTTCAGTGGAGTGGGGATGATGGGGTTGAGATAGCAGTGGCGTATAAAGGCATCAGCAGGAAAGGAGAGGATAATAATGCCTGTCTGGGATATAATGAGAAATCCTGGAGTTTGTACTGCTCTCACTCAATGTATACTTTTCGACATAATAGCGAGACCACTTCAGTTTGTGGACCATCCTCCTCTACAATAGGAGTTTACCTGGACCACAGGGCAGGAACTCTGTCCTTTTACAGTGTCTCTAAGGACTCAATGACCCTCCTCCACCGCGTCCAGACCACCTTCACTGAACCCCTCTATCCTGGGTTTTCAATATACTCTCATAAAGTTTCTGAGACATATTACAACCGCGATACAGTTAAAGGGTCTACAGTTCAACTGCAAATTTTACAGTAAAGGTGAGGTTTTCAGTGCAAAGTAATAATATCTAGACATGCATGAATAAATGTTAAACGAAATTTACTTAAAACAGTTTTAAAAAAAACGAATATAGTTCAGATGATGGATCATGTCTATAATGGATTGTGACACAAACACGCAGGAGACGTAAGACGATTAATTGTGACCTTTTTCATTCGCAACGTGTCGGGGGACGTGATCTTGTCCAACGTTGGGTGCAGCTGCTGTGCTGTGCTGTGGGTTTTTGCTGCTGTGTCTTTCTGAGGTCCGTCCTTGTTCTCAGGCTTCGGTCTCCATGTTCCCCCGTCACTGCTGGGAAGACAGGATGAAGTAAAGTCAGTTATTAGTCCCGGGTGTGTCAAAGTCCCTCCTCCTCATCTACCCCCTCTCCCGCAGCATAGGCGTGCCGCATGATTATTTGTTGATGTGTGTTCCTGTAAGTGTCGGCATGTTTTTTTTTTTTTTTTTACCAGACTAAGAGCATGAACATGTATACACAGTCATACATACACTTAGCGGCAAATAACTTGACTTTGAGGAACATTTCTGGCTTTGCATTGCATGTGTTTTCAGGAACCACTTCCAGTTCTGCTTCATCTCTCTTTATGTGGTCAGAACTCTGGAAACTGAATAGTATCCAAGACCCCAGTAGTGTCAATAATGTGGCTAAATGGTGAACAAACCTGAAAAACAGTATTGGTAGTCTTCCTCTTTGTTGCTTCTCAGCTATGTTTTGCTAAGTTTGCTGCTAAACTAAATAAAACATTTATGGATTTATTCACTGTATTTATTAAATATTTAAAGTATCATTTTCCTTCAGACAATGACATTCACAGTGTTTAGTTTCCAGCATCTGTGCATTTTGACACTTTTCTAGAGAGCCTCATTGAATGCAGGAGGAAATAAGAGCGGAATGCAGGTTGAAGAAATAAGAAATAGAGTATGTCCTTTAGCCTTGTAATGTGAAACATAAAACATTGTGCTTTTCTGTGAGATGTACATCGTTTTGGAAACAAGCACCTGATAAATGAATAAATGTGCATGTAAATGTAGCCTAAAGCAAATGATTAAATATTGATTTCAAAACAGGCTGCTATTGCTGTTATTTGGCAAGAAGGTCAAATTCATTCAGCAAACTGTAAAGGATGTTGATGATATTGACACTGCTTTGATGACCATACACAAAAAAAAATAAATAAAAAGTCACATTCAGTTCAACTGAATTCAGCTTATTTTTATTGAGTGTTCTGCTCACACAGCGACACGGAGTGCGGAACCTTTAAAGGCATAACTAGAATATTACAGTTATTAAAGCTATAAGTATGTCCACTGGCCACAGAGGAAAGGAACACACACACACACACACTTTCGGAACCGCTTGTCCCATACAGGGACACAGGGAACTGTGGTGATCAGTTGTTGTTTCTGTTATTACCTATAGAGGGCAGATGTGTTCGGTAGGTACAGGAAGGATACCTACGTAGTAAGGAAGCGGATTTAGGAGATATACGTAAAAAGCATATGGTTGTGAAAACCCAGCGTGAACATTAAACGAGGCTACGTGCCAGTTAACAATATAATTCTCAGTGTGTTTATTGAGTAAAACACAACAGGAACCGGAGCCTACCCGGCAACACAGGGCGTAAGGCCTGAGGGGGACACACCCAGGACGGGACGCCAGTCCGCCGCAAGGCACCCCAAGCAGGACTCGAACCCCAGACCCACCAGAGAGGAGGAGCGGGGTCCAACCCACTGCGCCACCGCACCCCAGGAAAGGACCAAAAAACTCCAAATCAAAAGTCAAAAGAGAAAAATCCTCTGGATGTCCAGCTGCCAGTGGCTAACCACCCCTCCCCTCCTCCCCAGGGCATTCTAGATTAAAAAAAGACTTTTAAGTGAATTAAATAGTAATAATAACATTGTACATGAGTGTTCACTTTATGCCCCAGTTGACAAAGACATGTCTGGTCCATCATGGCAGGGGGTCATCAGCCTCAGTCAACATGCGGTGCTGGTATGATGGCCGGTCAGCCTCCTCCGGTCTTATGTTAGGGAAACAATGCTCAACAAGAAAGAAATTGTTAGTAAATGATGACTCTTTGATGAGCTCGTATCAATCACAAGTGCTTTAAGGTAACCTGCATCCAATGAACACTGTCTTAGAATATAAGAATCTGTAATCTCACAAAGGTAAGCCAGAACAATGGGATTTACTGCTTCATAGGTCAAAAGTAGGATTTTACAATAAATTCTAAATGTAATTGGGAGCCAATGTAATGATTTAAGTACCGGTGTTATATGGTCACACTTCCTAGCCTAGTTCGAGTGACAATTCCTGCAACAGCGTTTTGTACCAACTGTAGCCTGGATACAGTCCGGTGTGGACAACCTGACAATAACACATTACAATACCAGCCAGCTTGAAACAAAAGCATGAAAGCAGGTTTCTCAGCATCTTGTATACATAGGAATTGCCTTAAATTAGCTACGTTTCTCAACTGAAGGAGGCACGACGGCCTAGTCAATGTATCAACTGACATGCATTCTAATTTTACAAGCACGTCGTCTCTATTAAACTTACAGCTACAGTGTACATGCTCTATAAGCAAGATAATTTACAATAATCCTGTAAATTATACCTTACGAATTTGTTTTTGAAGAGAAACATGCATAGCCCCTACGCAATCTGTTCCCTGTTGTAATTTGGGGTGTAAAGTTTATTGGTGTCAAATAGTTGTATATGGACTGGAGAGGGTTAGGGTTTTGTAACCGATGTTCTTTTTTGTTCCTGTATTGTAAGCTTTTTTCGGTGTTTATTGGCAGGAAAAATGGCATTAGGGACTGCTGATCGATCGGTGCTGGGTGGGAAAGTAAGGGCTCGCGACCCCACAGGACAGGGAGGAATTTAGAACTTTAGAACTTCATTTGCCATGATTTGTACACGTCCACATCGTCCGGGCACATAGGAATTCTTGTGTGATGCTGAAAAAGTCAAACGTATAAGCAACATGTACACAATAAACACACTAAAACTACAATAATCCAATAAGTAAAATGAAGGTAAATACTGAAAAAGAAGGAAATCAAATACTATTAAAAAAGGGAACAAATACTAACAAGGGAAGGGCCCAAGGGGGGGCAAGAATAAAATGCACAATACACACAAAACACACGCAAAGTACACAGTAAAATATCCAATATACAGTGAAATACACAGTAAAGACTACAATAATACTGTTAAAAATAATATTAACAGGCTAATGGTTAATGTCATGTCTAGAAGACATTATTAGTTCATTTTTGGGGTTTGGATCATTTTCCTTTGTCGATAAAGTTCATTCAAAATTGAGAACATCACTTCCTGTTTTTCCGAGCGCCTCACTTCCGGTTGTCAGACCAGGAAAAACAAGGAAGCCACATGGCCGGAAGCACAAGGATATGATTGCATCCACAGCTAAGGACTGAGAAATTAAGTCGTAAGTGACTGGAATTTATTATTTAGAGTTTAAAGATAGGATATTAAGAATTATTTTATAATAAAAATATAGAATAATTTACGTTCTAAGAGTGTTTTACAAACGAACATGTACATGTAAGCTGTGGTTATGTTTGCCATGTGTATAATATATTTTGTTATGGGGGGGCGCGGTGGTGCAGTGGGTTGGGCCACAGTCCTGCTCTCCGGTGGGTCTGGGGTTCGAGTCCCGCTTGGGGTGCCTTGCGACGGACTGGCGTCCCGTCCTGGGTGTGTCCCCTCCTCCTCCGGCCTTACGCCCTGTGTTGCCGGGTAGGCTCCGGTTCCCCGCGACCCCGTATGGGACAAGCGGTTCTGAAAATGTGTGTGTGTGTGTGTGTGTGTGTGTGTGTGTGTGTTTTGTTATGTAAAATACTGATACAGACTATTTGTATTATTTTTGTAAATTGAATTGCTTTATTTTTTTGTATTTTGGTTATAGTTTTCACTCCATGTCTTGGTGAAGGAGTCATCAGTAAAGTCTCAAAAAATACAACGACGACTCGTCTCTTATGGAGTTTTGTGTCTGCGGTTGTTACACCTTGACGAG
The DNA here is from genome assembly GCF_900964775.1 of Scleropages formosus. Classification (NCBI taxonomy): domain Eukaryota; kingdom Metazoa; phylum Chordata; class Actinopteri; order Osteoglossiformes; family Osteoglossidae; genus Scleropages; species Scleropages formosus. The sequence continues at coordinate 31,514,498 of NC_041814.1, read as the reverse complement.
AACACTAGAGTTATGTTAATAATAATGTTAATGCTCCACTGGTTATTGTACATAATATTATTATTATCCCCGTGGAGGTTAAATATTGCACTTTATAGGTAGCTGGAATCTTAAATCAGTCCTTATGTAGTTATGCCATGAGTCTCACTGTGGCAGGGAAAAAGCTGAAGAAGGAGAGTGTTGGAAAACAACATGGATGGAGAAAAAGGGAGTTTTTTATGTTTTTTTTGAGGAGCCGGGGCTCGGAGAGCGAGCCGGTTTGGGTTCGTTCTCGCTCGGATGTGTATGTTTATATGTGTGGATCATTAGTAGTTTTATATTTAAAAATGTTCTTTGGGTTTAAATTTAACTGGGTGTTGTGACATTCTGTGTGTGATGCACCTCCGAAAACACCAGAATTGAGTGGATGGGCTACACGTGTTTTCAAAAAACAATCAAATCATATCATGCACCTGATTAGGTAAAACATGAAAATACAGGCTTCCCTTTTTGTCTGAACACAAGTCAAAGTAAATGCACAAATCACGCCTTTTTGTTTTTATTAACGTTTTCCATACTCTCCCAACCTTTTTTTGGAGCTGCTGGGGTTTTAAATTTAAGGGATTTCTATGCACTGAAAAGGGCCAGATTTGGATTTTTTTTTCCTTGGATTTACATGTACGTTTATTCTTTTAGCAGTTTGCTACAGTGATTATTAATTTCTACATAGTGGACAATTTTATCTTATGTGACTTACACTGCTAGATACACACACACTTTCAGCAATTTACAATCACCAGTTAACTTAAAACACATGACTTTGGGGTATGGGAGGACACCAGGGATTCTGGACAGAACACATGCAAACACAGGTGAATGTGGGGGGGGGGGCATTAATATGTATATTTGTCTTCGTATCTGTCTTTATATTTTTATACACACGTTTAGTATTATGTGTTCTATTACTCTAATTTTCATAGCATTTTCCATAATGTATTTGTGATGACAGGGTTAGACATGGGTTTTTGGCTTTTGATACAGTGTAAGCAGCGGGCTGTTCAGAGTCATCAGTTCAGGTGAAATGTTGTCATCTGGAACAGAGGACACGGAGGAGGCTGGACCCAAGTACAGAATCGTTTAGTCAGTATTAAGGGATCAGACTTGCTCTTGTGGTCGGGGACAGGTGAATGGTCGGTCGATTGGCGGACAAAAGAGAAGTGAGTCGATAATCTATACATACTTAATCACATGTCTGCAGCTATGTCTCTTTCTCTTAATGTGAATGAATGAATGAATGAATGAGCTTTATTGCCAAGTATGTTTGCATATACAAGGAATTCGTTTTGGTGACAGGAACTTCCACAGCGCAGACAGAATGACAGTGACAAGACACAGATAATAAAAAGCACAAATGTAATGCACAAATTGTATTTTTGCTGAGATGTATGTCGCTTTGGAGGTAAGCGTCTGCTAAATGAATAAATGTGAATGTACATGGATGCAGCCCACTGTCCTCTTTTCCCATAAAGAAAAAACCTGCAGAGGCTGGAGAGGTAGGTCTGATTATTCCTAAGGCCAAGGCTTTGGTCACATACTCTTCCATGGCCCTCTGCTCAGAAAGGGACAATAGGTATAAATGATCTCTCGGAGAGGAAGTTCTCAGCAGGAGGTTGAGCGCACAGTCTCATGGCCGATGTGGAGGCAGGGCAGATGTCCAGGACTTACTGAAGACCTCCATATTCTCTCGGGGCTGCCAGAGGCTGTGCGGACCCAGGGCCCTCGATAGTGGTGGCTCTACAGGGAAATGACAAACAGGAGGATGTGCACGGCTTTCCCCCAGAAACCAGTTCTCCTGTGCTCCAGGAGAACGTGGGGTCATGTAGGGCCAGCCAGGTGTATCCCAGGACAATCTGGTTGTGAGGGGACTTAATAAGAAAAAAGGAGAGCGCCTCCTTGTGGCACGCCCCTACCTGAGGCCCTAGTATGTCGGTACGGGAATCCATTATGTCCTTCCCCAGCGGTTACCCATTGAGTGCACTGATTCCTAATGTCCTGTCACAGTCCCATGTGGGAATGCCGTGTGAGTTCGCAAAAGTGATGTCCATAAAGCCGCTGGCCGCTCAAGTCTACAAGTGCACACGTGACGATTTGGTGAGCTCCCTCTCCCCAACACAAGACAATGAGAACATTTAGCCGTGATGCAGGATGGAGAGGATCACTTACTGAAAACTGTGTCTGGGGAACTGCCATGGAGGGCTGCTCAGGGCAGGTTGCACGTAAGTGGCTGGAGCTGCCGCAGTAGAGGCAAAGCCCCTCTTGGAGGCGTTGCTGTCTCAGTGGGCGTCAGGCGCCCTTGATTGACTCCCAAGGGTGTTGGGACATCAGAGAGGCAGGGTCCCTTGTGGTCGGCCAAGGATGTTGCAGGCACTCATGGGCCAGGTTGTCCAGGGCGATGGTGTTCTTTATGTACTGGTCCGGGGTCCAGTCTTCGCCCCAGTAAGCAAGCTTGGTTTGGAGATGGGGATTCAGACCCCGCTGGAAGCACATTAGTAGTACTGCCAGGTTCCACTGTGTGGCTCCAGAAAGGATGTCGGAACTGCAGAGCATAGTCCGAGACAGTCCTGCAGACGGGACGGGAGAACAATGGAAAAAAAGGATATGGGAACCGTAAGGTGAGGTAAGTTTGGGAGCGCAGAGGAGATGGTTGTCTCAGGAGAGGTTCTGCAGGTGGGGAGTGCTCGAGTGGTGGTTTTTGTAGCCAAGTGCTCCAGTTAAAGTCTGGTGCTTAATCGGAGGGGGCGCGGTGGCCCAGGGGATTTGACTGGGTCCTGGTCTCTGGCGGATCTGGGATTTGAGTCCTGCTTGTGGTACCTTGCGACAGATTGGCATCCCATCCCGGGTGCGTCCCCTCCCCGTCTAGCCTTGCGACTTGTGTTGCCGAGTTAGGCTCCGGTTTGCTGCGACCCGGTTTGGGTCAAGCGGTTTCAGTCAATGTGTGTGTGTCTGTGTATGTCTGTGTGTGCTTAATCGGAGTCAGGTGCTGCTGGTTAAGGTGTGGGTGTGGTTGCGACAAACTTGTTTAGATTGTATAAAGAATTCAGGGAACCCATGGGAAACCTACATTTTGTACTGTAAGAACAAATATCCAGAATTGTACAGAATCTTTAAAGTAACTAATGAAGAAAACTAATGTTAACTACTGAAGTAATTGGGTCCTTTTTTAATGGGGTTTGTTGATATTTTTAGTAAAAAATGGGTGTTAGTTTTGGGGCTCGGGATTGACTAAACATATTTTCCATTAAAATGAAAGATAATGATATCTTGGAATAGGGGGGCGGGGTGGCGCAGTGGGTTGGACCGGGTCCTGCTCTCCGGTGGGTCTGGCGTCCCTTCCTGGGTGTGTCCCCTCCCCCTCCAGCCTTACGCCCTGAGTTGCCGGGTTAGGCTCCGGTTCCCCGCGACCCCGTATGGGACAAGCGGTTCAGAAAATGTGTGTGTTTCCGTCTGTCTGTCTTGGAATGATGAGAATTCACCTTAGAGGGGATTCTGTCAGGAACACATTAAATTTGTAAGGTGAGGGGAGACTGTGTGTAATTCCAACAGAATGCAGATCACCGTAACTTCTCTGTGCCTTTTTTTGACTCGAAAGACAGAACAGTACCGTCATCCACGTGCTCTGTGCCTGCAAGCTCTGAGCTTGGCCGAAGTCCAGCACCCCTCCCGCTGCAGCTCTGGGCTGAATCGGGAAACTGCTCGTTTCAGAGAAACGAAACTTACCTCTTCTACTCTTTCTCTCTCTCTGTGCCCCATGCAGACTGCAGTAACATGGCTGAAGCTGGAGATCTCCTGGATGAAGACCAGTTTAACTGTTCGGTGTGTCTGGATCTACTGAAGGATCCAGTCACTATTCCCTGTGGACACAGTTACTGTATGGGCTGTATTAAGGGAACCTGGGATCAGGAGGGCAAAGCTGGAGCCAACAGCTGTCCTCAGTGCAGACAGACCTTCGCACCAAGACCTGTTCTGAACGTAAATGCTGTGATGGCCGAAGTGCTGAAGAAACTGAAGAAGACTGGAGTCGAGACTCCTTCTCCTGATAACTGTTATGCTGAGCCTGGAGATGTGGTGTGTGATGTGTGTACTGGGAGGAAGAACAAGGCTATCAAGTCCTGTCTGGTGTGTCTGGCCTCATACTGTGAAACCCATCTAAAACTTCACAACAAGCTCAACCCAGGAAAGAGACACAAGTTGATTGATGCCACTGGAAAACTGCAGGACAAGATCTGCTCCCATCATGATATTGTGTTACAGGTTTACTGTCGCACTGATCAGCAGTGTATCTGTCTGCTGTGTACAATGGATGAACACAAGGGGCACGATACAGTTTCCATCGCTGCAGAGAGGAGCGAGAAACAGGTAAATGATGACTATCTGTATACCGCATTTTTTCTGAGATTCAAAATTGCCACCCTGTATGAATGAGGAAATAATTCTAAATACCTTTAGAATTTAGTCTGTATAAAAAAGCATTTGCTAAATGAGTACAATTTAAAATTGCCAGTAGAAATAGATCGTAAAAACCTATTTCTTTTATTGTACTTGTTGATTCACCTTTATACTGTTAACTTCCCTAATAACAAAAACGATAAAATAACCCGGATGTATTTATGTCCAAAAGGAACAGCTGGGATCCTTACAAAAGAAATTCCAGAAAAAAATCAAGGACAGAGAGGAGGAGCTGCAGGAGCTCAGACAGGCTGTGGACTCACTCACAGTGAGTATGGACTGAACGACATTAACGTTAGGAAGGACAGTCAAAAAGTATCAAACTGTTTGCAAATGCACCTGTGAGCTTTGCTGAAGTTGCAGCAACAGCAACGTTTTACTCTTGTTAACATGGGAACTTCCCTTCCCGTCTGCACTGTAGGAGAGTAGTGTGCCGTGATGCGATTCGTTTTGTGGGATGGTTCATCAGCACAGACCCACCATTGACTTTCAGTAAAGATATATATTTACCGTACTTTCCGCGCTATAGAGCGCACCTGACTATAAGCCTCACCACCCAAATTTCATAAAATTTAAGAAAAATTACACACGTAAGCCGCACCTGACCATAAGCCGCGCCTGCCTATCAGCCGCAGGTTCACACTGAACCACGATATCTTTATGGTACACAGAAAGATGGTACATAGATTTTTTTAAATGTTTAATTACTAAACACAGCAGTAAAATGAGATAACCATGCCGGCTTTTTTCCGAACAGTGCCTTAACACGGCAGTAACGCAGCAGTGAAATTACATTATAGTAACATGCCGGTTAAAAAAATAACAAGCCTACCAGCTGTTGATCGTTAGCCTTTTAAAAAAGCCATTGATCGCTCTCTTCATCTTCCTCACTAAAACCACTGAATTCGTCGTCTTCAGTGTCGGAATTGAACAGCCTCAGAATGACGCGCAAAATGACTGTTCAAAACACAATTAACGTGTGTCAATCAAACTAGCGACTTCCTCAGCGCATTATTTCTCCTGCCTGTCTGTCACGCTCTTGCGCTTCCTGCTAGAGCGCCCGCTATAGGCCGTTAGCCCGTAAAAATATATAGATTAACCGCATCGTTGTTTAAGCCGCAGGGTTCAAAGCGTGTGATAAAAGTAGCGGCTTATAGTCCGGCAATCACGGTATATTGTCTCCAAATTTATGATGACACTTAGTATATGTATTAGAAAACTGTGTTCATGATAATAATAAATAAATAATATTTTATATATATATATAAGGGGGCGCAGTGGCGCAGTGGGTTGGACCGGGTCCTGCTCTCCGGTGGGTCTGGGGTTCAAGTCCCGCTTGGGGTGCCTTGCGATGGACTGGCGTCCCGTCCTGGGTGTGTCCCCTCCTCCTCCGGCCTTACGCCCTGTGTTACCGGGTAGGCTGCGGTTCCCCGTGACCCTGTATGGGACAAGCGGTTCAGAAAATGTGTGTGTGTGTGTGTGTATAATAATTTTCAAGGAAGTCTTTTATTGTTTCTCAATTATTTTCTTGGAAATACTGGAGATTCTGTTTGACTTACCTTTGTATTTTTCAATAAATTGTTCTGCATTTTCTTGATGGAGGAAGATTTATGTGTTCTTGGTGACTATTCAGAGAGCAAGATTTGTGCTGATTTCTTTCCGCGACGTGTTTCTTGCCATATCTCGTGTATTGCAGTGCACTATTGTGGCATCTCGCCCTTTGAAATGTGGCTGTGTCTCCATCAGCGCTCTGCAAAGGAAGTAGTTGAGGACGGCGACAGGACCTTCACCGAGATGATCCGCTCTCTTGTGCAAAGACGCTCTGAGCTGAAGGACGTGATCAAAGCCCAAAAAAAAGCTGCAGTGAGTGAGGCTGAAGGTCTCCTGGACCAACTGGAGAAGGAGATTGATGAGCTGAAGAAGGGAGATGCTGAACTGGAGCAGATTTCACACTCAGAAGATCACATCCATTTCCTCCAGGTACCAACACTGGTTCTCAGACTGGCAGTCGCAGCATCTTTATGTTAATTACTCTTGTGTTTTGGCCTGATGCCATCAGTAACGTGTGTCTTGAACTAATATTGTCTTCAACTTTAACCCAAACTGTAAATACGACCATTTTCTCACTCTAGACTTTTCAGTCTCTGTGTTCCCCCCCTGGATCTGAAGAATTACCCAGCATCAATATCAATCCAAAGTGCTCTTTTGAGGACGTGAAGAAAACTGTTTCCCAACTGAAAGAGCAGCTGGAAAATTTATCCCAAAATGAATTGGCAGAAATTTCTAAACAAGGTCTGTGTGACAATTGACTTGTTCATGCTGTTTCTCCCATTTATTATATAGTTTAATGAATACTTAACTCTAATTTGTCAGTGATCACAACACCTTAATGACCACTGCTTCTCACCTAATCATTAACTTCACCCAACAATTTCGGAGAAAACTACAAAGACAAAACGTAAGGTGTTTTTGTTTAGTATAATAGAGTTTCATTAATCTGGAAGGAAAAAAAAAACATGTTTGAGAACAAATTTGAATTAAACTAATTTACAATGCAATAAAAATTGTTAAATGAAAAATTGGAGATAGTGTGCAGGCCAGTTGTTTAAAAGCACATTCATTCATGCTTATTAAAGTTGTTTTGCCCACTCAGATATTTTGTAAATAACATTCACTGTGCATTATTCCTTCCTTCTTTATTCTGAGGATTAACACCGTTCTTGACAAGTTCATTTTACAAAGGACCACATAATAAACAAGTGATACATTTTTTAAATAAATTCATTCAGGACTATTAAAATTACACTCTTGATCTTCAGAATTTTTTTAAATGATGCTTGCTTTGCATTATTCCTTACTGTTTATTCTGAGGACTAACACTGTTTGTCTCCACAGTGACTGAACTCTCTATTTTTTTACCACTAAATCCCAAGACTCGAGAGGAATTCTTACAGTGTAAGTTTGTCACTCTAGCATAAGTGATTTTTCCTCTCTTTGTGGACATTTCCTCTTCTTTTTCATTCTGGTTCTAACACTGAAATTGTGAAAGAATTATTTCTAAGTAAATGTACTTTCTTGCATTTTTGAACTATTTCAGTGTCAATAAGAGGTATCATTGTAGAAATACCACACCCCCAAACATGTAAGGATACTTTTAATGCCAATCCCCAGCAAAATATGTCTCTCAATATGTAAGGTTTCATCATATGACTTTGCAAAGAAAACCTTGGATTGTACCGTTCATGGAAGATAAGGTAGAAAACTGCATTTAACCCTGCAGTATAATGACAACTAACCCTATAAGCTGTTAAACAAAAGTATGACATCTGAGCATAATTTCCTTGAAATTTTGATAATGTGCAGATCAGTCTACAATCTGACATATTTATAAAAATGTAACTTTTTCTACAGACACCAGTTCAGTCACACTGGATGAAAATACTGCAAGTACCAGCCTGCGTCTGAACGGAGACAAGTATGTTGCTGCAGGACAAACCCAGTCACGTCCTAATCACGCCGAGAGATTTGTGAATCTTCCACAAGTGCTCTGTAGGGAGGGTCTGACTGGATGCTGCTACTGGGAGGTTCAGTGGAGTGGAAATGGTGGAATTGATATTGCAGTGGCCTATAAAGGGGTCAATAGGAAAGAAGGAGTTGGAAACTTCAGATGCAATGATAAATCCTGGAGTTTGTTCTGCTCTCCAAACAGTTACTATTTCTATCATAATAGCAAATCAGCTGTATTACCTTTTACCCGTTCCTTCAAAATAGGAGTTTACCTGGACCACAGGGCAGGAGCTCTGTCCTTCTACAGTGTTTCTGGCACCATGACCCTCCTCCATAGGGTCCAGACCACCTTCACTGAGCCCCTCTATCCTGGGTTTTCATTATACTCAAATAGTTACGTCCAGTTATGATTCATCCATTTCTCCAATTACAATAACCACTTATTCTGATCATGGTTGTGGTGATCTGGAGGATTTTCCGAAATCATTGGACTAAGGCTGTGGGGGCGGGGGGTACACACCTTGGACAGGACGCCAGTCCACCACAGGGTATGATTGTGATTCATATGACATGAATGACATGTGGAGTAAGAGCCAGTAAACTGGCATTAAGTGGAGAATAATTTAGTAAGAATGAATATGGTCATATTCTCTAAATGGTTTACAAAAGCAAATACACTTTGTCTTGAAGCAGTAAATCAATTTTCTATTTATTAGATTTTTCTAAGACTTCTTAGATTATGTGAATTTATGTACCATATGCATGCTTTGGGTAGGGTGGCACAGTGGGTTTGGCTGGTGCCCACTGTGTGGTGGGTCTGGGGGTCCGAGTTCTGCATGGGGGTGCCCTGTGATGGACTGGCATCCCATCGAGGTGTATTTCCCTCCCCCTTCAGCCTTGTGTCCTGTGTTTCCGGGATAGGCTCCGGCTCGCCACTACCCGGCTCAGGACAAGTGGTTGTTGGCATTGGTTGGTATGTACGCTTTGGATGTGTGAGCCTGGAATTTGAATTGTCCGTAGAACTCTGGCTTTGTATTTCATACATTTTTAGGACTCGCTTCCGGTTCAACTTAATCTCTCTCTTAGTGGTACAAAAGAGTAGGAATTGACTGCAACACAGGATGTTAATAATAGCTTATAGAATTTGCCTGAATGGTAGAAAAACTTAATTAATAAACTTTCCATCTGCAGCCATTTTGCTTGGAGTTTCTAATGACCTAAATAAAAATATTTTTTTGGAAAATTTTTGTTGTATTGTATTTCTTCAGAAATATTATATCCCACCTGAACTGAAGTACACATTTATTCGTTGAGGTGATGTTTAACCCCTCCCAAAGTAATTTACACGCTAAGGAACTTTACCAGAACAATTTAGGGTAAGACCTTGCTCAAGAATTCAACAGTTGGAAGTTGAACCTGCAACTTTTTTTGTCCAAAGGTAGTGACTCTACCAAGCTACCAGCTATCCAGCAAAAATGTTGAGGAACCATCATCATCATCACTTCAACAATCCATTAATGATCACTAAGAACACACACACTGCCTGAATCACTTTATCCCATACAGGGTCACAGGGGGCCAGAGCCTAACCCAGCAACAGAGGGCATGAGGCTGGAAGGGGAGGGGACAAACCCAGGACAGGACATCAGTCCATCGCAAGGCACCCCAAGTGGGACTCAAACCCCAGACCCATCAGAGAGCAGGACCCGGTCCAACCCACTGTGCCACTGCACCCCTTCCCCCCCCGCTGAGAATACAAATGATTTATAAATGTAGCTACAGGAGGTCACTTTGTATTTACAAACATCCCAGTCCTGGCTACTAGCAGAGTCTCTTTTTTTTACCAGATTTTATGTTAGCCAATGAAAGTATGTAGGGTGCATGAACCACAGTTTTCTACAGCTGATTTAGTTTGTTCTGTTCACTCACTCAGTAACACAGCTAATGGAAGCAAAGAAAGCTCCCACACACAAGACATCCAAAAGCACCAAGGTTCTTTGTTGTGGATCTGAGGTGGTTGAATGACCTTGCCCTTTGACTCAGAACTGCTGAATCTCTATTAAATTTAAGAAGTGTCTCAAAACTCACCTCTTTTGGATTCACTTCTCCCCTGATCTCTTAAATCCATGAAAAATATGTAAATGTTTGTTCAATAAGGGGGTGCGGTGGTGCAGTGGGTTGGACCTCAGTCCTGCTCTCCGGTGGGTCTGGGGTTTGAGTCCCGCTTGGGGTGCCTTGCGACGGACTGGCGTCCTGTCCTGGGTGTGTCCCCTCCCCCTCCGGCCTTATGCCCTGTGTTACCGGGTAGGCTCCGGTTCCCCGTGACCCCGTATGGGACAAGCGGTTCTGAAAATGTGTGTGTGTGTGTGTGTGTGTGTGTGTTTTTGTTTAATAGCTTTTTGATAAGCAAGTGCCAGAAGGGACAATTGGTAGCATAGTGGTTAGAACTGTTTCCCTGGGACTCAAAATGTTACACGTTTGGTTCCCACCTCCAGCTGTAGTACCTATAGGGGGGAGATACTTACCTTCAGCTTCTCCAGTGAAATTACTGAGCTGTGTAAACAGTTGTAGGTAGATTAAGGTTATAAATTTGGAGAAAAGTGTGGCATAATTGTGAAATAACTGGTAAACCATTATGCAGTTACTTGTGTGACATGTACTGGTTCGTATTGTGCATGGTGACTAAGCGTACTCCAGAATCACTTGTCTGCATCCAAATCCCTCCTTCTGTTGAGGTAAAGCACCCATTGTATTTTGCTCTGAGATGTTCATCAATAAAAGGAGAAAAGTACTGCTGAATGAATAAATATACATGTAAATGTAGATGGATCAGCAAAAATTAAGGGATTGAAAACTTCGGAAGCACGGACAAGTCCTGGAGTTTGTTCTGCTCAGTTATTAATAATCAAAGACCATAGTATCTGGTCCCAGTTCCTCCACCATAGGAGTTTACCTGGACCACAGGGCAGGAATTCTGTCCTTCTATAGTGTCTCTAGGGACACAGTGACCCTCTTCCACAGTCCAGACCACCTTCACTGAGGCTCTCTATCCTGGGTTACCACTGTACTCTCACACACACACAGGCTGAAACCACTTGCGGCAAACCAGAGCCTAACCTGGGGGACGCACTCAGGACGGGACACCAGTCCATCACAAGGCACTCCAAGGGGGACTCGAACCCCAGACCTGCCACAGAGCAGGTCCTGGTCAAACCCACTGCACCACCACACCCCCCTAAATATAAAATAAACTTGTTAAATCTAAAACTTCTGAAATTAATAAATGACTATGATTTACACCCCTGACTCTACTTACCTACTTGGTTTAACCAGTACAACTTGGGCTTCATTTATTTTAACACCTGCACTACTTGTGTGTTTCTACTACACACACGATTTCTTCTAAAGGGAACAACATATGGAACTGATCATCACACACCTATTATGTCACATGAGAAACACTGAGTGTCATTAAATAACCATTTTGTGGTAAAACTAAGAGACACAAGGGTTCACATACTTTCAAGCAGCGCTGTATCATTTTTCCAGTTGTACATCTCAAGGGGAAAACAGTCACGGTTACCAACCCCTTTTGAAAGAACACCCATACCAAGTGTGTGACACTAAGAGGGATTTCCTGTTGCTGCTGCTGCTGCTGGAGGTGTGGCACTGGACTGATGTCAGAGCGCGAAGAGTACAGAGAACGGAGAAACGGAACCGTCCTCTGCATGCAGTAAAATGGCTCAAGCTGCAGATCTGGAGCAGATACAGTTCAGCTGTTCCATCTGCCTGGATCTACTGAAGGATCCAGTGACTGTTCCCTGTGGACACAGTTACTGTATGGACTGTATTAAGGGCTGCTGGGATCAGGAGGATCAAGTTGGTGTCTACAGCTGTCCTCAGTGCAGACAGACCTTCACACCAAGACCTGTTCTCAACATTAACACCCTGCTGGCTGAAGTGGTGAAGAAAAGTAAGAAGAAAAAACTCAAAGCTGCTCCTCCTGCTCATGGCTACGCTCATCCTGGAGATGTGGAGTGTGATGTGTGTACTGGGAAGAAGCGCAAAGCTATCAAGTCCTGTCTGGTGTGTCTGTCTTCTTACTGCGAATCTGACCTTAAACTTCATGATAAGCTCAACCGTGGAAAGAGACACAAACTGACTGATGCCACAGGACAACTGCAGGACAAGATCTGTTCCGTCCATGACAAACTGCTGGAGATCTACTGCCGCGCTGATCAGCAGTGTATCTGTTATTTGTGTACGATGGACGAACACAGAAGACACGATACAGTGTCAATCACCACAGGGAGAACTGAAAAGCAAGTAAGAACTGCAGCTCTTCACGCGTGATCATTACTTTTGTTGCTTTCTTAACAACTTCGTTTAAAGCGAATGACAGTGTTTGAACCATGTTGATGTGAACAGATAACTTCCAGATCACACATCAATGGCCTTAACCAGCGTGCTGTGAACAGAAACGTGTTTAGCTGCTTTTATTGATATATCCAACATTTAAGAAGCCTTTTTGGATGGACACAATTGTGAAAGTTTGGGCGTAGTACTTTGGTAGTAGTGCTATAGTGTAGTGGTAGCTGGCTTAGCGGTGAATTTCCGAGCAGCTAAAGAGGAAGAAGGAAGTAGGAGATAAGAGTAGAGCACAAAGGTCTCGCCTGATCTTTTCACACAAAGGAGTTTCTGTCTTGCATGAGAAGGTGGGCAATTAAGTAACCGAGAGCCCGGTGTTTTATGACGAGTCCGACATTTCATTCTGACCTCTGACTAAAGTCCATTTCTCGAAAAGGAGTTTCAACCAGCTATTGAAAAAAAAAGCTGTGCTTTTCTCAGCAATTCTCGCGACTGAGAACGACAAAGGTGAATCAACAGCAGGCAAAGAGCTGCGCTGCACATGGAGACACGTAACTGTCCCGCGGTTAGAGTGTCTCACAGCATTGTGTTCCTACAAGAGTAAGTTGCGCAAGTAGCCGCATGCAGAGTGTTCGACCGAGTCACATCGGACGCATAATGCTGATCCGAGGTGTGTGGAGTTTCCGCTTTCTCGCGCTTCTCTCTTGCGCTTACATTTACACGACAGTTAGAGAACAATTTATGCTGCCCGTTGCCCTGTTGCAGACTGCGGAGGTCACGTACACACGTACAGGGCTGCTATGTCCTCCCTGCTGCCAGACGCTCCGGCTCCATCCGCTCCTTCGGCCTGTGGCCCCGTCGGCCTGTGGCCCCGTCCCGTACAAGATGTTCGCGTTCTCCTGCTTTGTCTTCTGTCTGTCCTCAGAAACACGCCATGTCCTCATCCTAAGAGCCATGTTTTGTGAATCGTTAGCTTTGTTTTAATAACAAATGAACAATGAGAAACTGTTAGTAGCTGACACTCACTCTAACTGTATTTATATTTGTTTCTTTAGCTGACACTTTTCTCCAAAGCAACTTACAGTGTTGAGGTTACAAATATTTACCCATTTATACAGCTTGGTAATTTTACCAGAGCAATTTAGGATAAGTACCTTCCTCAAGGGTACTACAGCTAGAGGTAAGGCTCAAACCTGCAACCTTTGGGTCCAAAGGCAATGGCTCTAATCATGACACTATGAGCTGTCCCCAATTTAGCATGAATACCTTGCTTAAGGGTACTACAGTCAGAGGTGGGGATCGAACCCACAACCTTTAGGTCTAAAGGAAGCAGCACTAACTACTATGCTACCGGCACTCCCTAAGCTCTATTTAAGGAGTGTGTTTTTTTTTTATTCAGGGAGCTCTGCCTTCCCAGCACTGGTTTCAGTGCTGACCTGCTGTTAAAACTTTATTACCTGTATTTGTTGAGCAGTGTTAACTCTTTACTGAGTTCCCTGACATGACGTTTATTAATTTGGCAGACACTTTTCTCCAGAGCAACAAACATGTCAGGGAAAAAAGTTATTAATCAGGATTATTAAAAATGAACGCCACCCGTTATCCAAGTAAAGATTTGCTTATCTGGTCTAACATCCAGTCCGGACCACGATGCTTGGTCCGGTTCAACAAATAAATGGTAAATTTGAAAACCTCACCAAACAGCCACAGTCTCACTTGCGTACTCACATGTTTGTGTTTGCATGCTCTGATTTTTTACATTTTACAACTTTTTCCAAGGAAACTGCTCGTACAGAATGTAAGCAATATTTTTCATGCCATTTCATACAGCAATAACACTACTAATATGTTCAAAATTGGCATTGGTCATATTGTTGATCACTTTCTATTTATTATTATTGTAATTAGGAAGAACTGGGAATGACAAAAATGAGATTCCAGAAGAGGATCCAGCAGAGAGAGGAGGAGGTGCAGGAGCTGAGACAGGCTGTGGACTCTCTCACAGTGAGTACAGAGCAGAGGAGAAGAGCCATTTGAGGGCTCAGTCAGGACTCTCCTCCAGTCCCACAGTGAGGAGACTAGAGTCCAAGTGTCCCTCTGTGTGTCTCCAACAGCGCTCTGCACAGGCAGCGCTGGAGGACACCGAGAGCATCTTCGGCGAGATGATCCGCTCCATCGAGAGAAGACGCTCGGAGGTGAGAGACCTGATCAGAGCTCAGGAGGAGACTGCACTGAGTCAGGCTGAAGGTCTTCTGGAGCAACTGGAGCAGGAGATTGCTGAGATAAAGAGGAGAGATGCTGAGTTGGAGAAACTTGCGCATGTAGAGGATCACATCCATTTCCTACAGGTAACACTGTCTGTTTCACAATCTGACACAAACACACTTAGCGTGAAGTCAAAATTGTCACACCTCCTGCAGAGTAAGGGGTGACATAATAGGCTTTTGGACTAATCTAGTTTTAATGGGTGCTTCTCTTGTCAATATTATGTCCACCTGGTCATGACACAGATCACTGTTCTTCATGTGCAGAGTTTTGAGTCTCTTTGTGCCCCTGTTGGATCCAAAAGTTTACCCAGCATCACCATCAACCCACGCTGTTCTTTTGAAAATGCAAGAAGAGCTGTCTCAGAGCTCAAAGAACAACTGGATGAAATCTGCAACAATGAACTGGCTAAAATATCTACAGGAGGTTTGTGGAACTGCACATTGTGACTAGTACTCACTCTTATTAACCACTTCTCCCAGTCAGGGTCACAGTACCCTGCAGCCCATTCTGGAAGCACTGGACACTAGGCTAGTCAGGACAGGACACCGGTTTTTCACAAAATAGCCACAGATTTATAGTCACCAATTAACCTGAAATGCCTATGTTTAATTGTGGGAGGAAACCAGATCAAGTACAGGAAACCCACATGAATGTGGCATGGTGGCACAGTGAATAGAGCTGCTATCTTAGTGTGCCTGGGTAGTATGAGAGGACATGGGTTTGATCCCTGCAAAGTCTGTGTGGAGTTTGCATGTTGTTTGTGTGGGTTTACTCTGGGTACTCTGGTTTCCTCCCACAGTCCAGAGTCATGCTGTTCAGGTTCACACATAGTGTGTGAGTGACAGAGAGAGTTCCACTGATGTATGGATGAGTGACCCAGTGTAAGTAGTTTATCTAGCAGTGTAAGTCACTGCAGTGAATAAGGTGTGTGGGCTGATACCACTACACAGAGTTCAGCATTCAGAGTTCATTGAAAGTTGCTCTGGAGAAAAGTGTCTGCTAAATGAATAAATATAACATGGGGAGACCATTCAGTCTTTACACCACAGCTTGGTCTGAGCTAACACCTGAACAGCTTGCCATACCTCCCCTGTGATTACTACACTTTTACAAAATTACAAAACAAGGAAGGTTGTATAGTGATTTTGGGCAAAGATCTACAACATGAAAGATGCTGCTCTATATCCCAGGCATGACTCTGATGTAGGATTCTAGGAAATACTCAGGTACGAATGGTACATTTTCATACAGTTTTGGAAAATAGCATCAAGTGAGCAATTAATTATTATTATTATTATTATTATTATTATTATTATTATTATGTTTTGTTTGACATATGTGATTATTTTGTCTCCTGTTGTCTCAGTGAGGGATCTCAGTATTATATTGCCCCTGGAACCAAAGACCAGAGAGGACTTCTTAAAGTGTAAGTTATCTCCACAGATAGACTTACTTGAACAAATTACATGATAACTGATGTCCTCATATTAATTCATTGCCTTAATTAAATCTGAGCAAAAATGAAATTTCACTGCCAGACAAAATATTTGCCACAAAATGTTGAAATGCCTTGATGTCATAAAAGTGGGTGTCCTGTTCTTGTCAATAGATGCCTGGAAGGTCACACTGGATCCAAACACTGTGAACCAGGATCTCAACATATCTGATGATGACCGAAGAGTCTCAGCAGGATCAAGAAGGTCATTCTGTGATCATCCAGACAGGTTTGACTTCTGGAGACAAGTTCTGTGCAGAGAGGGTTTGTCTGGGTGCTGTTACTGGGAGGTGCAGTTGGATGGGAATTCTGGGATTCACGTAGCAGTATCATATAAAGGAATCAGCAGGAAAGGGAACGGAAATAACAGCTCCTTTGGACAAAACATCAAGTCCTGGAGTTTGTTGTGCTCTCCCTCTGGTTACACTTTTTACCACATAAATAAGGAGACTCCGGTGTCTGGTCCCAGTTCCTCCACAATAGGAGTTTACCTGGATCACAAGGCAGGAACTCTGTCCTTCTATAGTGTCTCTAGGGACACAATGACCCTCCTCCACAGAGTCCAGACCACCTTCACTGAACCCATCTATCCTGGGTTTTCACTGCATTCTAGAACAACAGGCTGCTTTGTGTCATATCCCACAGTTCATCTCATCAACATGGAATCACAGTCAAACAGAGAGGAACAACAGAAAGATGTATATGGAAAAATGTAAATGCAATTATTTTTTTAAAAAATTGATTAAACACCTCTTAAAAAAATATACTGAAATTCACATTTAAGAAGAATAGTTCATTTCAAAACAGTATGAAAACATTTCTTAATAAAATCTGAAATGAGAAAAAGTCCTGCAAAACCGTACATCAATCCCTGATTAAATGGATTTTATACAGATTACTGAGAACATGTCAAGAACGTGTACAACTTGGTCTTTGGTCAGTAAGAGTACCACATCCATGCTAAAATGCCTCCTACCACATAAACTGAATGAGCCACACAGATGGGCTGAGGCTTCTGGGAAGAGACACCATCTCAGCTTGAGCTTATCTAAAACACGGCATTGTAATCTCCTGCATTCTGTGTTCACCATTGTTTGCACTGTTTGAAAAGTGGCTGAAGTACCGGGTCCCTACTTAACATGTGCCACTACTGATTTATTTTTATGGAAGCGTTTAGCTTCGTAGAGGTAGAGTACTTGCTGTAATGCCATGGTAACAGGGGACTCATTTAAACACATATTTCCATAACGTCATGAAAGTAAAAGAAAGCATCACCTATCTTTCCACATATGTGCTTTCTTGTGTTTTGAAAACTAGAAGGTATGTTAAAAACAAGAATAAGTGAAAAGCGAAGCTGCTGTAAAAATTAGGGTGAATTCCCCTCCACGCCACTTGGGTTTTTATGACTTGTTCCTTACATTATTGTTGCACAAAGTGCCTTGTCTTCATTCATTTGTACTATGTGGACCACTTCTTTACTGCTTTCCTTTCAGTTATCTGCATGTCCAGTAGTGGCATTATCATAACCTGTCACATGTTGCCAAGACTCTTTCAGCACTATTTCCATTAAGCGTGAAATCTGCCAGGAATCTTAAATCTGCTTGCAGAATGTCCATAACACACAGCGTTGACAATATCTGACTACATTGATAAGAGTCTAATGAAATCTAATAATAGGGACAACTGCTTTCATAAGATGAAAATTGTTCACAATACTGTACTACTATACATACTACAACAATAATGTATGAATATTAATATTAAAATAGTAATAAACTTATGCTAATGTTATGAATGGCTGTCCATGTTTTTGGCTCATGTCTGAATCATCTTGTTGGTCTGGGAAGAGATTTAAATGTTTCCCATCAAAATAATGCTAATGTACCTATCCCTTATAATTGGTTCGAATTTGTTCTTGAAAAAACAAATACTGAAGAACTGGATAATGAAATTACTTATTGCATTATTTATTATTTGATAAAATTCCAATTTTTCCATTCCCTTCCAAGTTCACCCCAAAAATCACCTTAAATGATGCCTAATATCATAGAAAAAAGTAGTCTAACACATTAAAAGAGAATTACATAACAAATGACAACACACACTCAGAATTTTCATGTTTACTGTTGTTAATGTTATTTTTTTCACCATTAGTTCCTGAAATTTTATATATATTTATATAAAGTTATTTACCTGACACTTTTCTCAGCTATTTCATTATTTACTCATTAACACAGCAGGATAGTTTTTACTGGAGTAAATGAGGCTAAGTATCTTCCTCAAGGGTACTACAGAAGGAGGTGGGATTTGAGTGCAAAGGCATCAGTTCCAACCATACCATGACGAGGTGCTCCTTACCAAAAAGGTTAAGCTGAAGACCAGCCGAAACAGGGCTACTGCAGCAGACCTCACCATGGCTGGGTTCATAAAACATTCACTTTTTTGAGAGAGTCAAGGGTCAACTACAGCTCTGTATCAGTTAGAGATTCAATTTATTACATTTACATTTATTCATTTAGCAGACAGTTTTCTCCAAAGTGACGTATGTCTCAAAGAAAATACAATTCCTTAGGAGAAAGAGACATAACTGCAGATGTGTAACTCTTAACTATAGTAAAGTTTTTTTTGAGATACATATAAACATTTACATTACGTTGGAGGAGTGGCTCTGGAAAGGATTCAACTGAGCATGATCATGAACAATTATACCTTACATGAAGTTAAGGCAGGGGTGCGGTGGGTCGGACTGGGTCCTGCTCTCCGATGGGTCTGGGGTTTGAGTCCCACTTGGGGTGCCTTGTAACAGACTGGTGTCCCGTCCTGGGTGAGTCCCCTCCTCCTCCAGCCTTATGGCCTGTGTTGCCGGGTTAGGCCCTGGTTGCCTTCAACCCCATATGGGACAAGTGGTTCAGACTGCGTGTGTGAAGTTAAAAGACCACAGTTGAAGTGAGTCTGAATTCACATTAGTTTAATCACCAAAGAGCATGTTTTTTGAAGAATACAACACACAGAACAGAAGTGAATGTGAGGGAAAGGTTGAAAGAAGAGACAAACGCCCTGTGTGGAACTTGTCCACTCTATAATGCACCTACAGTAGAGACCGGCCTCGTTCACATGGGTTTGCTCCGACAGTCTATGGAGCCCGTCCCACTGAACTAGAAATTCTTAAGGAGCGTCTTTTATATTGGGCTATAGCCAAGGTCGGCCCCTTGAACTTCCAGTGTTGGGCAGGAGAAGGTGTTCAGGCCTTGCGTCTTCATACAGAAGAGCCTGGAGGACCTGACAGCGTAAGAGTCCAGCCCTTGTTCTACTGCGAGCTTACTCCTGGCCACTGCTAGAACGTCATCATCTCCTGCCAGGAGTGGAGTCCTTCCATAATCAGGGCCAAGAAAAACAGAACAAAGGCTGGACCAACAAAAACTACAGGAAAACCTGAAATAGGCACACAACTCGATGGCCTGTAGAGGTGTACAGCTTCTGGAGGTAATCATGGTATTGACACACTGCTTGATGTTTCCTCGAAATGAAACAGAGGATTTTTGAGAAAAAGGAATTTTGCAAGTAAGACAAAACAATTAATGTGATAGTATTACATTTTCTCACTTTATCAATACCATAGAAACCAAATGTCCATCCATCCATCCATCCATCTTCCTCCGCTTTTATCCGGGGCCGGGTCGCGGGGGCAGCAGTCCGAGCAGAGTCCTCCAGACTTCCCTCTCCCCGCACACCTCCTCCAGTTCCTCTGGGGGAACCCCAAGGCGTTCCCAGGCCAGCCGGGAAACATAGTCTCTCCAACGTGTCCTGGGTCTGCCCCGAGGCCTCCTCCCAGTGGGACAAGCCCGGAACACCTCCCCAGGGAGGCGTCCAGGAGGCATCCGGAACAGATGCCCGAGCCACCTCAACTGGCTCCTCTCGATGCGGAGGAGCAGCGGCTCTACTCCGAGCTCCTCCCGGGTGACTGAGCTCCTCACCCTATCCCTAAGGGTGCACCCAGCCACTCTGCGGAGGAAACTCATTTCTGCCGCTTGTATCCGCGATCTCATTCTTTCGGTCATGATCCAGAGTTCATGACCATAGGTGAGGGTAGGAACGTAGATCGACCGGTAAATTGAGAGCTTCGCCTTACGACTCAGCTCCCTCTTCACCACAACAGACCGGTACAATGACCGCATTACTGCGGACGCCGCACCGATCCGTCTGTCAACCTGCCGCTCCATTTTTCCCTCACTCGTGAACAAGACCCCGAGATACTTAAACTCCTCCACTTGAGGGAGCAACTCCCCCCAACCCGGAGGGGGCAATCCACCTTTTTCCGACTGAGAACCATGGCCTCGGATTTGGAGGTGCTGATTCTCATCCCCGCCGCTTCGCACTCGGCTGCAAACCTCCCCAGTGCACGCTGCAAGTCTTGACTTGATGAAGCCAACAGGACCACATCGTCCGCAAAAAGCAGAGACGAGATCTCGCGGCCACCAAAACAGACACCCTCCGTTCCCTGACTGCGCCTAGAAATTCTGTCCATAAAGATAATGAACAGAATCGGTGACAAAGGGCAGCCCTGGCGGAGTCCAACATGCACCGGGAACAGGTCTGACTTACTGCCGGCAATGCGAACCAAGCTCCTGCTCCGGTCATACAGGGAACGAACAGCCCGTAGCAACGAGCCCGGAACCCCATTATCCCGAAGTACCCCCCATAGGATGCCACGAGGGACATGGTCGAATGCCTTCTCCAGGTCCACAAAACACATATGGACTGTTGGGCAAACTCCCACGAACCCTCCAGCACCCTAGTGAGGGTATAGAGCTGGTCCAGTGTTCCACGGCCAGGGCGAAAACCGCATTGCTCCTCCTGAATCCGAGGTTCGACTATCGGTCGGATTCTCCTTTCCAGTACCCTGGCGTAGACTTTCCCAGGGAGGCTAAGGAGTGTGATCCCCCTGTAGTTGGAACACAATCTCCGGTCCCCCTTCTTAAAAAGAGGGACCACCACCCCGGTCTGCCAGTCCAGAGGCACCGTTCCCGAACTCCACGCGATGCTGCAGAGGCGTGTCAGCCAAGACAGCCCCACAACATTCAGAGACATGAGAAACTCGGGGCGGATCTCATCCACCCCCGGAGCCTTGCCACCGAGGAGTTTTTTGACTACCTCAGCAACTTCAGCCAGGGTAATGGATGAGTCCCCCTCCAAGTCCCCAGCCTCAGCTTCCTCTACGGAAGGCGTGTCGGAGGGATTGAGGAGATCCTCAAAGTACTCCTTCCACCGCCCGAGGACATCCTCAGCTGAGGTCAGCAGCGCACCACTTCCACTGTAAACAGTGTTCGTGGAACACCGCTTACCCCCTCTGAGTCGCCGGACGGTTTGCCAGAATCTCTTTGAGGCCGACCGAAAGTCTTCCTCCATGGCCTCACCGAACTCCTCCCAAGCCCGAGTTTTTGCCGCGGCGACTGCCAGAGCCGCGCTCCGTTTGGCCCGTCGGTACCCGTCAGCTGCTTCAGGAGTCCCATGAGCCAGCCAGGCCCGATAGAACTCCTTCTTCAGCTTGACGGCATCCCTTACTTCCGGTGTCCACCACCGTGTTCGGGGATTGCCGCCGCGACAGGCGCCGGAGATCTTATGGCCGCAGCTCCGAACTGCCGCTCCGACAATGGAGGCGCGGAACATAGTCCATTCAGACTCGATGTGCCCCACCTCCCTCGGGACCTGGTTGAAGCTCTGTCGGAGGTGGGAGTTGAAGACCTCTCTGACAGGGGCCTCCGCCAAACGTTCCCAACAGACCCTCACTATGCGTTTGGGCCTGCCAGGTCTGTCCAGCTTTTTCCCCCGCCATCGAATCCAACTCACCACCAGGTGGTGATCAGTTGACAGCTCAGCCCCTCTCTTCACCCAAGTGTCCAAGACATATGGCCGAAGGTCAGAAGAAACGACTACAAAGTCGATCATCAACCTCCGACCTAGGGTGTCCTGGTGCCAAGTGCACTGATGGACACCCTTATGCATGAACATGGTGTTCGTTATGGATAAACCGCGACTAGCACAGAAATCCAATAACAACTCACCGCTCGGGTTCAGATCAGGGACGCCGTTCCTCCCAATCACGCCCCTGCAGGTATCACTGTCGCTGCCCACGTGGGCGTTAAAGTCCCCCAGTAGAACGACAGAGTCCCCAGTGGGAGCGCTTTCCAGCACGCCCCCCAGGGACTCTAAAAAGGCCGGGTACTCTACACTGCCGCTAGGCGCATAAGCACAAATGACAGTGAGAGACCGTTCCCTGACCCGAAGGCGTAGAGAGACGACCCTCTCATTCACCGGGGTAGACTCCAACACATGGCGGCTGAACTGGGGGGCTATTAATAAGCCCACACCCGCCCGCCGCCTCTCACCTTGGGCAACGCCAGAATAGTGGAAAGTCCACCCTTGATCGAGAAGAGTGGTTCCAGAACCCAAGCTGTGAGTGAAAGTGAGCCCGACTATATCTAGACGGTATCTCTCAACTTCCCGCACCAGCTCAGGCTCCTTCCCCGCCAGTGAGGTGACGTTCCAAGTCCCAAAAACCAGAGTTGGCGCCCGAGGTTTGGGTCGGCCGGGCACTCGGCCCCGACCACCGCCCAAATCACAACGCACCGGCCCCTTACGGTTTCTCCGGCAGGTGGTGAGCCCACCGAAGAGCGGCTCCACGTCATGGCTTCGGGCTGAGCCCGGCCAGGCCCCGTGGGCATAGACCTGGCCACCAGGCGCTCGCATGCGAGCCCCCCCCCCCCAGGCCTGGCTCCAGGGTGGGGCCCCGGTGACCCCATACCGGGCGGGGTAAACGAAAGCCTTGATTTTTTCTCATAAGGGGTTTTTGAACCGTGCTTTGTCTCGTCTGTCATCCAGGACCTGTCTGCCATGGGAGACCCTACCAGGGGCATATAGCCCCAGACAACATAGCTCCTGGATTCATTCAGGCACTCAAACCCCTCCACCACAGTAAGGTGGCGGTTCACGGAGGGGAGAAACCAAATGTTTCTCTTAATAATCAACTGATAATTTATGAATGTACACATCTTTCCAAAACAGTTAAATTTATGAACAGATACAAAGCAAATGCAGAGCAATTTTTGAATAGGTATAACAAAAGAGTAGTTTGTCTTTGGGTTCTTAACACAGATTTCAGCTAGGAAAAATCGAATGAGTTAATTAGATACATCCATAACCTCATTTTCCACTAAATATTTAAAAAGGAACGGTTCAAACTTTTTTCTCCTCTAAATAATTTCAACAAAAACGATCCTGATGTGACAATACATCGACTAAAAGAGCAGGCACTAATGTTTGCCCTTTCCGGGTGTGCGTCCCTTGCGCATGACGTCATTACGTATCCCTTTCCGAGTTGCGCGCGCATGCGCTTCAAGAGGGGTATAGGCGAGTGCGGTGGACGCTGTTTCGGCTTTGTTGAAGTTGAATGCGGTGCGAAATGTTGAGACGTGTGTTTAGGTGGCTGAGTGTACTTTAGTGGCGTCTTTTTTGCATGATAAGTGATGTTTTGGGCTGAGTGAATGTGGCGTGTTTGTTAGGGCGCGGTAAGGATCTCAAAACACAACGAACGCGTGACGTGCGACGACGACGGGACTCGAGCTGAGAGTTTTAACTCGGGGGGCAGTGGGAGTGACATATTTTCATTTTTTTTTTGTCCCCCTTATCCGTCCAAAACAGTGACTACCACCTGTTAAGCTTCTTCTTTTTGCTCCCTTGGGTTTCCTGCACGTGTACTCAAACTTTTGGCTGCTACTGGAGGGAGAGAGGTGGTGTTCCGTTTCTTCGTCAAAAGGAACATTGGTTTGTAACTTAACCCGGTTTTTGGGTCTCAAACCTTGACTTCAGCTTCGGGCTTGAGTTCAACAGCTCTGGGCTGAAACAGCGTGACTCCGTGTGTGAAACTGAAGCTTTTTTCCTTGTTATTGCTGTGCTCCACATGCAGACTGCAGTAAAATGGCTCAAGCTGGAGATCTGGAGCAGATACAGTTCAGCTGTTCCATCTGCCTGGATCTACTGAAGGATCCAGTGACTGTTCCCTGTGGACACAGTTACTGTATGGACTGTATTAAGGGCTGCTGGGATCAGGAGGATGATGCTGGTGTCTACAGCTGTCCTCAGTGCAGACAGTCCTTCACGTCAAGACCTGTTCTGGGCAGAAATACCCTGCTGGCTGAAGTCATGGAGAAGCTGAAGAAGACAGAACTCCAAGCTGCTCCTTTTGATGGCAATCCTTCTACACCTGGAGCTGTGGAGTGTGACTTCTGTATCGGGAGAAAGGAGAAAGCTGTCAAGTCCTGCCTGGTGTGTCTCGCCTCGTACTGTGAGAGTCACCTCCAGCCCCACTATGAGTCTGCAACTTTTAAGAAGCACAAGTTGATTGATGCCACAGGACAACTGCAGGACAAGATCTGTTCCCTCCATGACAAAGTGCTGGAGATCTACTGCCGCACCGATCAACAATGTATCTGTTATCTGTGTACCATGGATGAACATAGAGGACATGATACAGTTTCAGCTGCTTCAGGAAGGACTGAGAAGCAGGTAAGACATGAAGCTTCATTATAATTCAGTTGTGCATTTTTTTTTAACTTCAATGGGGCCAAGAGTTCCTGGAGAGTTTCCACATTTTTTTGTTCAACTTTTGTCATATGAGTATTAAGTTGACCACGTGTAGTATAACTGAAGGGTAGACAAAGTAACAAACACCTAACAGGTCCTTTATATTGATATACTATGAAGGAGTAGGACCACAATTTGCATGCAGAGCCGCTTCATTTCTTCTGGGAAAGCTGTCAGGGTTTGTACAGAGCCTTGAAAGTTTGGAAAATGCTTGATTTTAATTGGGGTGAAAATGTGCTTCAGTTCTGAACATCAGTATTTCCTTAAATCCTTTTTGTTTTTCTTCCTTCTGACATTAACACTGACAGCCAGTCGTTATATTTTATTTTGTGTAATTGAGGCAGGAATTAATGTTCTCTTCTGTTATGATGCATCCAGATGGGGGAAAACACGTAACATTCGATTTATTGGCGCCTCTGTTCGCCTGGCGCGCGTCTGTCTCCATTAACATGTCTTGCTGTCATGTTGGCTGAAAGATAAATACAGACTGTGGTTGTGTCACAGAACAGACAGAAAGACATACTGTTCCCTATACAAGAAAAATACTGAGGTGTGCGCTATGGTCTGGAGAATCAGCCCTCAGCCGTTACAAGAGTTGCACAAAGATAAACATGCCATTAAAACTTTGAAGGATTTTATTTAAAAGGATGAAATTTGTTAAATATAGAATCAATATGTAATCGTGTGAATGCTGTCATAAGTAAAAAATTTAGTCAGAATTCACATGTGTGGAGTAGTAAATTAGCTGTGGGCCCATTGGTTATTTTGCTATGCTGTAGAGCTCTGTTGTAGTTAAGTCACCCTACTAGTATGTGTGTGTGATAGAGAACATTCCAATTCAGAACATTAGTACTTTCAAATCTAATATATGCGATTAATTAATGTTAATTGGGTTCATTGCTTAGAGCTTTTCGAAGAGAAAGGGCTGAAGCAGCTGAGACAGGCTGTTCTCTTTACTGCCGTTTAGTGGTTAAATGATGAAGTAGACATGCAAAGTAGAGTCCAGTTGCAGTAGCAAGGGGCCATGCCATGTAATGTAGAAAAAAGAAATGTTTAATATGTACATGTAAAAAGAGTATTAATTCATATGCCTAAATGAATTACTTTGTAGTGATGGAGGAGCTAGCAGAACTAAAAGCAAAAAGAGGATAACTGAGGATATTCAGGTTCTGCACACCACTGCTGATCATAGTGCAGAGGAGGCAGAGAAACTTGGAAAACTCATCTTAATTTCAAAATCGAATTGACTTTAAGCTGCTAAAGAAAAAGAGCAGCTCTAGAAAATGTGGAGTGTCAAATAGATGAGAAGCTAAAGGAGTTGAAAGTGCTTCAATGAACTGTAGCCTGGGGTTGGATCAACTTGCAGGACTGTTTTAGGTTTGAGCAGTCAAATGTGCATTCTTTTTTTTCTCTCACTGCTTAATTGTTTTAAAAAAATGTTTACAATAACATTATGAAGTGGTGTTTTTGTCTTTTTTAGTATAAGGAAGAATGTACAGAATTTATTTGATTTCAGTGTAAATCAGCAATCAGGTAAAATATTTTTGTTTGTTGCAATATTTTAATCAGACTGGAAATTGGGTTGGCATTTTATCCCAACTCATCTAACCTGCAGTTGGCAACATGTACAAAAATACAACTACAATAAGTATGCAAAATGACAAATTTTAATCATAAGTTGACTGGGGTTCTAAATCTTCTGGATGAGGAGACGACATTCTCGTTAGTTTCGATGTCACCTCCCTCTTCACCAGCATTCCTACTGAAGACGCTGTCACTCTATTAGAGAAAATTACCAGAGGACCTGGCCACACTTGCAGAACTTTGCCTCCATTCCACCTACTTCCTGTTCGACAGAACATAGTATAAGCAAGAGGAAGGTTCACCCATGGGCAGCCCTCTATCACCAGTCGCAGCCAACCTGTTCATGGAGGACTTTGAGGAATGAGCACTCCAATCAGCAGTACACAAGTCCATCTGTTGGTGGAGATACGTTGATATCTTCCTGATATGGAGACGTGGAGCGACCGCCTTAGATGACTTCTTACGGCACATGAACTCAATTTGCAACATCAAGTTCACGATGGAGAAAGAAGAGAACGGCAGCCTTCCCTTCCTAGATGTTCTTGTGATGAGAAAGTGACGGCACCCTCAGCCACAAGGTTTACCAGAAACTGACCCGCATGAAACTGTACCTCAGCACAGCGTCCCATTACCATCCAGCTCAGAAGAACACCATTGTGAATGCCTTGGTAGCAAGAGGTATTCGACTAAGCGACGGAAGTTCCTGGAAGACGGCACTCTTGGCGAATGGTTTCAAATGTAAGTCACGGAACTCATTTTCTGACACGAAAATCCAAAAGCACCAGGCACAAAGAAGGAAACGGTGACCGAACCAGCTAGAACAGCCTACCTCCCCTACGTTAAAGGCACCACCGACAAGATAAGCAGGTTACTCAAAGCATGACATCAAGACCACCTTCACGGCTGGGTCCCCAACAAAAAGCCTGCTTGGTACAGTAAAGGACAGCCTACCACTGAAGACCAGTGGAGTCTACAAAATACCCTGCAGCAAAACCTACATAGGCCAGACGAGACTATCTCCACCTGGCTTCAGGAACATTTAGGGCCACGAAAAACAATAACTAATTCCACAGTAGCTGAACGCTTGCTGTGGACCAGTCGAGGGATCAACTTCGAAGAGACCACAGTTCTTGCATCAGTTCTGATATCAAGCGGCTCTTGTATAAGAGAAGCGGTCAAAATGGAAAAGCACCCAGATAACGTCAACCAAGAAGAGGGCTTTAAACTATCAAGGACCTGGATTACCCTTTATTTCGAATCTTCGCTCCAGACCCATGACTACTCGACTGCCTCACACGGTAGCTCAAATCAACGAGCCAACCAGTAACCTGAAAGATGCAGCACAGGTGGGAAGCACAGCAAGGACACCACCCAATGGGACCACCTGCTGCAACCTCCGACCACCCTCGTCGAACACTTCAGTTCAGTGCAGCCTTCGCAAGATGTGGAAGCTCCCCGAAGATGCTTCCAACATGGGAAGCGAAACATTGGAACCAGTTTCCTACACAATGCTATCTCATCCAGAAGACTTGGAATGCCAGTCAGTTGAAACTGGCAACAGAAGCCTATGTGTCTTAAGTTATATTTATATTGAGGGATTCCAGTCTTGTAGCTTGATACTTTGAGTTAAAGTGGCACTGTTTAAACTCACCAAGGGTGGCTTTTGTCAGTTTAAGTAATATTGCATCAGTGAATTCAGTGCTAGTGCTTGAAAAATGGATTTAGGGACCTTTTAAAGTGCTTGAAAAGTGAGTGAAATTAAAGCAATCTGTACAAACCCTGTGTGATGCAAATCCTGAACTGTGTGTAGTGGGATATTGCACCGTTCTTCAGGAAGAAAGCAGCTCTTTATGAGATGAAAGAGGTGGAAATCTACCATCTGCATTGCTCTCTGTTGTCCAGAACCACCTGTTTGATCAATGATGTTTAGATCTGATGACTAGGAAAGCATTTTCCTTCATTCTGGTGGTCATTTCAGGTGTTTTGAGGGCATTATTGTCCTATATGGCAACATGAGTGAAGAGTGCTTGCAATGTAGGGTGTACTTGGACCTGTGAAACTGCCTCATATTCCTTGCCTGTTATATAACCATTCAGAGGAGATGGCTGCCGTGATGTGAATTTGAAGTTTTTCTTGAGACTCGGTGCTGTTTTAATTATGTGATTATTTTTGGGGCATTGAGCAGCAATGCTACAAAATGTCCATTTCTCCCTGTCACTAAGCTTTGACTTAAAACCACTGTTCGTCTTTGCCGATGTAGTTTGTCTATATTGGACATGTGCTGTCATTGAGACTTTTACCCTTAACACATTTTTTTGCAGTTTGAGTGATGCACCTGCATTCCAGGCACAAACTGTTTAGCCTCTTTTGAACACCGTTAGTTGCTTCATGTTGCTGATAAGGTCTATAAGATAAATATTGATAAATACTCATTTGTTTCATCCATTAAGAAATATCTGGAAACAATGCAAAAGCAGTTCCTGCAGAGGATGAAGGAGAAAGAGAAAAGGCTGCAGCAGCTGAGACAGGCTGTGGAGTCACTCACCGTAAGTATGGAGCAGAGGAGAAGACAATCTGGCTGCTGGAAGAGCCATTTGAGGGCTTAGTCAGGACTCTTTCCCCCCCAGTCACACAGTGAGGAGACCAGAGTCAGTGTCTCTCTGTGTGTCTCCAACAGAGCTCTGCACAGGCAGCAGTGGAGGACACTGAAAGAATCTTCACCGAGATGATCCGCTCCCTGGAGAAAAGGTGCTCTGAGCTGAAAGATGTGATTAGAGCTCAGGAGAAGGCTGAACTGAGTCAGGCTGAAGGACTTCAGAAGCAACTGGAGCAGGATATTGCTGTGCTGAAGAGGAGAAACACTGAGATGCAGCAACTTTTGGAAACTGAGGATCATGTCCATTTTCTCCAGGTAACTTTTTTTTTTTTTTTGGTTGTCTGTGTGGCAGTCACATGTAAACTGATTTGCATTGTTTTCTGACAAAATGATCTTTGCTTGTAGAATTTTCAGTCTGTCTCTCATACTCCTGAATCTGAAATCAAACCCAGCATCACCATCAACCCTGACTGCTCTTTTGCAAATATAAAGAAGTCAGTTTCTAAACTGACAGTGCAGCTGGAGGACATCTGGAGGAAAGAGCTTGAAAAGATCTCAGGAGAAGGTTGGTGAAGAGGCTGTTTTATCCTCTTGTTCTTGAGTAGTCATCTGCCTTAGTGAACAGTGATGAAAATGTTTTTCTCTGCAGTAAAAGGTGCCAGTGTTGTCCTGCCTCTAGAACCCAAGACTAGAGAGGACTTCTTAAAATGTAAGTTACCCTAAAAACATTCTGCATGGGTAAGCTACATATTGCTCATGGGCAATCAAAGCACATCTGATCCTTCCCTGACTATGGATTTTCAGCTGTTTTGCATGAATCATAAGAAAGGGACAAAAAGAGACAAAATTTTGCCAAAACATTGAACATTTCATTCTTGTTAGTTCAGCTCAATAGTAGTAACTGTGCTGCCATGGCTACTACTTACAGGATTAAGTAGTGGTATTAAATGGTTATTAGCAGAGTGATAAGGGCTATTGCCTCACAGGCTGAAGATCCCAGCTTTGAATTCTGCTTCTGCTGTGGTACTCTTGATCAAGGTACTTGCCCTGAATTAATGCAGTAAAAGTGGTTTCTTGCCCTGCTGTATCAATGGATATCAAGATGTGGGGATCTCATACAAACCTGCCATTGTAATTTGGAGGAAAGTGTCAGCTAAATAAAGGTTAATACAATTACCAAAAGAGAGCAGTAGTTCCAGCAACCACATTAGAATGCCCAGGATGGGTGGACAGCAACTGGTACTTGAGCCCCCAGAGGTCTGTTGTTCCACCTTTTTTCTTCCTAATTCTTCTTTTCCAAGCTCCTCCTGTGGTCACTGTTACCACAATATGCACTCAGTGATGTCTTTGTAGGATTGTGCTGTTTTTAGGCCATGTTCACTAAAACTCACTTTTGGGACCATGCTCATAAGTACATACACCAATCAGCCAAAACACTGAAACAACTTGCCTAATGTTGTGCAGGTCCCCCTTTTGCTGCCAAAACAGTTCTGACCTGTCGAGAGATGGACTCCACAAGACCCGAGGGTGTCCTGTGGTATCTTGCCCCAAGATGTTAAAAGCAGATCCTTTGTAAGTCCTGTAGGTTGTGAGGTGGGGCCTCTATGGATCGGACTTGTTTTTCCAGCACATCCCACAGATACTCGATCGCATTGAGACCTGGGGAATTTGGAGGCCAAGTCAACACCTCAAACTCTTTGTCATGGTCCTCAAATCATTCCTGAACAACTTCTGCAGTGTGGCAGGGCCACTGCCATCAGGGAATACCATTGCCATGAAGGGGTGTGTGTGGTCTGCAACAGTATTTAGGTAGGTGGTACGTGTCAAAGTAACATCCACATCCACGTGAATGCCAGGACCCAAGGTTTCCCAGCAGAACATTGGCCAGAGCATCACACTGCCTCTGCTGGCTTGTCTTTTCCCATAGTGCATCCTGCTGCCATCTCTTCCCCAGGTAAACGACACACGCACCCAGCCGTCCACATGATCTAAAAGCGAACCTGATTCTTCAAACCAGGCCACCTTCTTGCATTGTTCCATGGTCCAGTTCAGATGCTCACGTGCCCATTGTAGGCGCTTTCGGCGGTGGACAGGGGTCACCATGGGCCCCCTGACTGGTTTGCGGCTACGCAGCCCCATATGCAGGATGCTCCGATGCGCTGTGTGTTCTGACACCTTTCTGTCATGGCCAGCATTAAAGTTCTCAGCAATTTGTGCTACAGTAGCCCACCTGTGGGATCGGACCAGACAGGTTAGCCTTCGCTCCCCCCACAAATCAATGAGCCTTAGGTGCCCATGACCCTATCGCCGGTTCACCGGTTGTCCTTCCTTGGACCACTTTTGGAATATACTAACCACTGCATACTGGGAACACCCCACAAGACCTGCTGTTTTGGAGATGCTTTGACCAAGTCATCTAGCCCTCACAATTTGGCCTTTTAGTCACTTAGATCCTTGTTTGCTTCTAACACCTCAAATTCAAGAACTGACTGTTCACTTGCTGACTAATATATCCCACCCCTTGACAGGTGCCATGGTAATGAGAATCAATGTTGTTCGCTTCACCTGTCAGTGTTTTAATGTTTTGGGTGATTTGGTTTATTTGACTATACCTGCACTTTACAGTCAAACCTCAATATAAGTGTTGATTATTTCCAAACTGTTAGTGAACATGAACACACATTTACGATAGACATCAAATATCTTTACACTTTGTATGAAAATAAAGTAATTTCAGTTTACAGCTCCCCATCACTAGTATGATACAGTATCATTTTTATCAAACTTTAAATGAAGGTGTTGCTTTCCATTTTTCTGTATCTTTACTGCAGGGAAACAAATTCTGTGGAATTGCAAAATACACATTTCTTCTAGTAATTTATTTATTTTACAGCATCATGACATTATGAACAAAGCTGTGTTAGACATTACTTTAAGTATTTTTTTTATTTTGAATTTGTTTTTCTGAGGCTTATTTTTCATATTTAATGTGTTATTTCTGCACACTTATGGTAAAATAACCATATTGCCATTTCACAACTTTTTAACTTAAATTTCTTGCCAAGTGTAAAATGTTACCAAGTGAGGGAACAATATTATACATATCAAAAGAAATCAAATGAACTATCATAGTTTAATAAATCATTTGTCATCTCACTGACAACAGGTTAAAATTAATGCTCAGCTTCAGCAGGATATGTCATTTCCACACCTTTACATATCTCAGAATCGGGGGTGGAATTTTTTTATATGTATAAATACCAGGATAAAACATGTGCATTTTTGGCACAGCAGTAAAATATAATTATCACTACAGACATGGCTGTAGGTGTGGATATGGCTATTCTTGGTAAGTAAATGTAAATAACTTTGTAAGCCAGTTTAGTGTAAAGCATCAAGTAACTGAGTAAATGTAGACAGTGTGTTCTCTCTGGGAGTTATGTTTTCCTGTGGATCATGTTGCCCACATTTTGTGATAAACTAGTT
Organism: Scleropages formosus; assembly: GCF_900964775.1. Classification (NCBI taxonomy): domain Eukaryota; kingdom Metazoa; phylum Chordata; class Actinopteri; order Osteoglossiformes; family Osteoglossidae; genus Scleropages; species Scleropages formosus. Next base: position 31,482,069 of record NC_041814.1, on the reverse strand, counting down.
TTTGAACAGTCACTGTGGTTGAGAAGTATGCCATAACAAGTATTTCATTCATGACCAAAGAGAATTCAAAGGTGTTCTGGAAATCATGTGTTGTTGGGTACCTTACTTAGTACAGGTAATAAGTACAGAAGGAATAGCTATAGGTACAACACAAGATGAATATACAATCTGAAAATTCTTGCAAATGAATAACCATTTAATCTTCCTGTCCTGTAGCTGCTTACACGCTCACCCTTGACCCCAACACAGCAAACGCGAGAGTCATTCTGTCTGATGGAAACACAAGTGCCAGCGTAGGAGACCCGCAGCAATACCCTGATCACCCAGAGAGGTTTGACTCCCACCGACAAGTTCTGTGCACAGAGGGTCTGAGTGGCCGCAGTTACTGGGAGGTTCAGTGGAGTGGAGACGCTGGGGTTCATATAGCAGTGTCATATAAAGGGATCAACAGGGAAGGAGGAGGCAATGACTGTGGCTTTGGACTCAATGACAAGTCCTGGAGTTTGTTCTGCTCTCCCTCCAGTTGCAGTTTCTATCACAATAATGTAGTGTGTCCAGTATCTGGTCCCAGTTCCTCCACAATAGGAGTTTACCTGGATCACAGGGCAGGAGCTCTGTCCTTCTACAGTGTGTCTAAGGACACAATGACCCTCCTCCATAGGGTCCAGACCACATTCCCTGAACCCCTCTATCCTGGATTCTTATTACTGTCCCACGCTGAATCTGTTTATAGCCCTACGCATCAGCTTTTAGGTGGTAAACGATATTCTTTGAATGAAAAACTGAAGCACGCTTACCATGTTGCGCATTTGTCTGAGAGAATAGATGTAGGGTCCAAAATTCATCTTGTATAGATGCAGTAACATAGGAAGATTCCATGTTTGGATTTATTTAGAAGGAAATTGTGGAATAATTTGAAATTGTAATCTTTTAATTTCTTTGTGTATGTGTGTAATGAGATCAAGCCTCCTAAATAAATCCATTTATGTAAAGTATGAGATAAAGACAAACATGTAACCTGTAGTAAAATGCAGGGTAAAGATTTTTTTAATTTACATTAAAAATGGCATAAGATCTTGTACCTGCAAGGGTGGTAATCCGTTTTCATAAATGTTTCTCTATTCTGAAAGTCCATTCCAGTGAAAACAGCTTCATGGACAATTTTCTCTTTTCATTTATCACTGTGATAATGAGCAGTATCTTATTACACTCTCAGCCTTTTGTCATCTTTCTAAACTGTCCTGTTACAATAAATCTTTATGAATAATAATTCCGACATTGGCATGGCCCTATGTGAAATGGTGTGTTTGCGGTGATACTAGTGTCTGCAATACACTAAGGTCAATGCCTGGAGTTGTTGCTTAGAAACTGTAATTGTGGTAATTCTTTGTTAGGGATGCTCATTTAATTCTCAAAAGAGGTACTTTCTAAGGGTCACTGCCTCAGGAAATGTCCGTGTAATCTTAAGAATAATCTGTATACATAAATCATCTATATGCGTTCATTTCCAGCAAGGGGATCATGATAAATTGTCATCTATTTGACTGACATTTAATGTGTAATCAAGTATAAATGCAATATTTTTTATTAAAAAATTGAATATAATAGGAAGAACAAGAATTACAGAAGTGGAATAGTAGTCAAGCACAAACCGTGGCAATAAGCCAGAATAGAGTTTCTGCATTTATGAATGTGGTGTATACAGTATATACAGTAAATAGTATTGGACAATGTCTCATTTAAGAACTATGAGCTTCTGCTGTCCCCAGCTGGTGGTGATTTGAAGTACAGCTGGAGACTTCAGATGCCTCAGGATTTGCAGGATCATTTGGAGTTTATTTACATTCATATCACTATAACATTACGGCATGTGCTGCTACATTAATGACATATTGGGGGGCTGTTAGGCCTTGATTTTACTAATAAATGTGATATATACTTAGAATTTTTCTGGCAGTCAGACAATACTGATCCCACAGAGAATTAATTCAAGCAGAAATGAGGCAGCAGGAGAAGCAGAGACTGATGTGAACGGTCCTGCAGCTGGACACATCCAGGTGGTTATTGGGTGGCAGGCACACACACATTTTAAACTTTGTGAGAACATTTAATGAACATTGAAGGCTCTTATATTTCTCTTGTCTTAGGAGGACTTGATTGTAACCTTTGTTTTTCTGTTGTGTTATACTGCTGTGTATATTTGCAGTTTTGGACTTTTGTCCTTGAGGTTCTCTATTGCAGGTGAAAAAATGGCACAAAAACTGAGGATGGTGTTAAAGCACCATTTTTCTATCACATGATTCTCCTTTGTACATGTGTAAAGAGGAGTGGAGAGTTGCCTGCAATATAAGACTTTGGTCATAACTGTCATGAGCAGCTAATGATTTCCCTCCTTTGTAAAGTGTAAAATAAACTGTACAGGCTTCCCTTGTTTAACTGGTGTAATTCCTTCCTGAGGATTTGTTCATGATGTGAAATGTTGTAAAAATAGCAGTTCATTTACAGAAACTTTTAATGCATAGAAAGACATCCACTGATTTACACACACACACACACACACACACACACTGGCTAAAACTGCTTGTCCCAAGTGGGGGTCATGGGGAACTAGAACCTAACCCACCAACAGAGGGCGGAAGGCTGGAGGGGGAGGGGACACACCCAGGACAGGTAGCCAGTCTGCCGCAAGGCACCCCAAGCAGAACTCGAACTCCAGACCCACCAGAGAGTGGGATCCAGCCAAACCCGCTGCACCATTGCGCCGCCACCTGTGACTCACATTTTACATTTATTCATTTAGCAGATACTTTTGTCCAAAGCGATGCAGGTCTCAGAAAAAGTACAATTTATGCATTATATTAAGAGAGAGACATAACTGCAGACATGTGACTCAAGTAAACCTAGTTTGTTCCCTATCACTTACTGCCCTGAGGTTCATCGTTCAAGAAGGTGCATAAAATGCAGGATAGACAAATCCTGATGCCCTCCTGTTTTTTTTTTTTTTTTTTTTTTCTTGATTTATAGAAAGTATGGGGGGAGAAAAGTGGGGGGAAAAATGTGAGACTTATTTATTACCTTTTGCCATTAATGTCATGACCACAGGGAGATGTGAACTGTGCAGTTTAGAAGTGCCTGGTGCAGTGTGTGGCGAACGAAGACAGCAGCTCCATACTGTCCGTTACATATGTTGCAGACATGATTCTAGGCCTTAGTCCAGTTCCCCACCAGCTCTTCAGAAAACATTTTTTTTGTATGGACACTCTAGTGCAACGACTCAGCACCGTTGTTATTGTTGAATAAAGTTTTTAAAATCTTTTTTCTCAGTAATCCTATTTGATGCAAACAGTGTGAAACTATATTTCTGTTCAACTTCAAGAGGTCTGTCAATCACTAACACTTTCTGGGAAAACACCTAAAAATGTAAATACTTATTGCAGTACAAACGTTATTTCTACACTAAGAGAAGGTACAGCATTGTGCAATAGACTGAAGATCAGCAGTTTAATAAATCTGTTCAGCACCATGCTGAGTGAACGAGTGAGGGAACTTACTGTAATGTGTCCTCCTGTAGGACATTTAACATTATCACGATATAAATGTTTGCTAAATTACAGGACCATATGAAAACTGCAGTACAGTTGCTAGAAACCTGTTTCTGTCCCTTTAAGCTTCATTATTGTCATCATTAAAGTTTTAGCAGGAAATGAATCAAAATATCTTTCCCACTCTTCTAAACAAAAGTATTTGTGTAGCACAGGATTTCTTTTAAGTGATCCAAAAAACAGTAAAACTGTAGTTATTGAATTAATCTGTTGCTGCTGATGGTCCAACTGTTACACTCAATGTCAGATGCTCCTCCAGAGGATAACATAGTATCACACGTGACATTTACACCCAAAAACTTCACCTGTTTTCGACTTTGTCTGCACCACAGGTTTCAACTGCTTAACCAGACAGTTCTCTTTCAGCAGTTTCCCCAAAACTGCCCCACACAGCCTGCATCATAGCTCACCACTCACCTGGGCCACATCCTGTTATTGCAGCTAGGTGAACACAGTAAAAAAGACATTTACAATGCAGCTTAAAATATCTGGTTTACTTTAAAGGGCCCTTTGAACTATAATGAATTACCATTTGTACAGCTGGGTATTTCTTACTGTTTTCAATTCAGGGTAAGTACAAAATTGGACCTTACTCAGGTGTATTACAGCAGCAGTTGGAATTCAGACCTGGGTGTTTCTCATTATAAAGAAACAGCTCTACACTGCAAGTACTACCGTTTGGCCCCATGGACAGAAAACTGCAAAATAGTCAATTTGACCACAGTTCGGAGTGAAGGGTGTCACAAGGTAGAGTCATTTCAGAATGAATTTCTAAATACAGGCAATCCCTGGATTACGCACGAGTTCCATTCCTAAGTCTGTCTTTAAGTTGGATTTGTGTGTGTAAAACATTAAAGAGACTTTAATGTTCGCTTTTCCAATGTTTGTTGGTATTTCACCTTTCGCTTTATTATTTCCACTTTAGTTTCAATCGCGATTGCTTCCCTTTTCTTTGATGCATCACCATCACCTGCATCACATTTGCACATTGGTGCCATGGTTATGAGGGTAAAAACAAAAAAAAAATACTCATTGCTATACAAAAAACTGTGATCCCCCCCATAAGAAAAAAGAAATGAAGAAAATCTTCTATGGCCATCTAAATAAATGAAACTGTTTTGGGTTTGGGGGCAGGAAGGTGCAGCGGACTGGCGTCCTGTCCAGGGTGTGTCCCCTGCGCCCCGTGTCCCCAGATTACGCTCGTTTGCCGCGACTCCGCTTGGGACAAGCAGTTGTAGACATTGTGTGTGTGTGTTTTGGATCCACAGGATTCAGCCTTGCTCATTTGTCCATGAAGGCCATTACTAATGGGTCAGGCAGTGAACTTTCTCTTTTCAGCCCATGGGCAGAGTTGAAGACTACTGGCCTAAATCGTAAATGTTGTAGTCTATAGTCTTTGATAGAACAGCGGCTGATATAGGGGGTGGAAATTAAGAAGAATGTGGATTCTGGAACAACTTCTCCACGTAGGATTAACTTCACATGACACACCTACTGAAAAATCTGACATTGTGCTGCTGTCTGAAGTTTCTACACAACTTATTTTCCTGCTGGTGCTTACAGTCTCATTGGAAGAACGATTGAAGGAAGCTCACAAGAGGAAAAAGATGAAGTACAAGGAACTGGTGGAGCAGAGGTGCTGGAAAGGCTATGGGGCCAGGTGTGCATCCATTGAAGAAAGCTGCAGGGGATATCTAGGACAGTCACCCTTTAGGGTCTACAGTGTGTTGGGTGCCACAACGGCCAAGAGAGTTGCTACTGAGGCTGCAGAGAGGTGCCGTGGATCAGGGGAAGTGAACTGTGGGCTTGAGGAAGTGCTTCCTGGATGGAGGCTGGGACCAAATTAACCCTGGTTGTGTCACCTGTGTGTGATGTTGAAAGAGCAAGAACACCCCATGTCCCCAGGTTACATCACTGATGATGTGTCCAGGAGCATCACAAAAATGTGCAATAAACGTGTACACTGTCCCAAGAAGACACACTCATTTCAGAACTGCTAGACAAACTTAAGTATTAAAGGTCATTGATAGCAGAGGTAGAAAAGGTGAATCCTGTGCACCTGGAAGAACCAGGTTTAAATCCTACCTCCTTTGAGTTATTCGATAATTCAATGAGACAATCATTCAATCAAGCGGCTCTTTAAAATAGAAACACACCAGTGCATCATATAGTATCGTTCAAGGGAGTCTGGCCAGTTAGTGCTGGTGGACTGTTTTTCAGTTCTTAGGTTTGGTCATAATGTCCAACAATGAGCGCCTCCATCTGTTGTACGATAACCATTGACCAGCTGTGCTGCTGTTCATATCTGTTAATGTTTGGGTCTTTGTTATTGTTTGGATGTCTAGCAGCAAGTGCATTTTATTTTATGAAAATGTTGTTTTGTTTAGTAAACTTTTCAGGTGTGATTCCTTTCAAGTTGCCATTAATTTAAGATGCTTAGCAAACTTTTTTTAAAAAAAAAAAAAGGGGGGGGCATTTTTGTAGTGCTGAAAAAGCAAAAGACTTAGAAAATAGTGCAGCATGAAACTATAACACAGTATGGTATTCATATTATTATTCCCCATTTGAATTATTTAAATATGAATAATGCGTGAAATAAACTGAACAAAGTCCTGTTATACAATGTTTTCTTACTGCTGATCTCAAGGAACTCAGATAGGGATGTTTAACTGTGATTTTACTCTATCCCTAGTAATCTGTGGTGACCTGAACCTGCCAAGATTCCTTTCTCTAAAATAGAACTGGCTGCTGCTGGTGAGGTAGACATTCCAAAGAAATAAAGTTCTGGAACGTCCACCGTATGCTCTACCGTTGCGTCCCCGATTGAACGTGGCTTGGCTCAAATGCGGACACCCTTAACTCAAAGGTCGAGTTTTACTCTGTACGTTACTTTGCAGAAAAAGCACGAGCTGAATGAACGACTCTGACGTGGACAGGTGGTAGTGCACTGGTTCGAGTTGCTGCCTTTGGACCCAAAAGTTGCAGGTTTGATTCCCTGACTTCTTTGAATCCACTTACCTTAAATTTCTCTAGTAAAATTACCCAGCTGCATTTGTCACTGTAAGCTGCTTTGGAGACAAGTATCACATAAATGAGTCCCAGCAGTGGGGCTGGGTTTCACTTCCTTTTTGTGGAGAAATGAAACCAACATTTTTTATTTTTTTAGCTATTCTCTCCCTCACAGTGTTCAATAAATGGTTCGTACTAGATATTTCCTACACTGCTACCAATGAACCAAAATGTCATAATCACAGAAATAGAAAAAGACAGCTGAAAACTACAAAATGTCTTATAATAAAGAAACAAATAAGTAAATATGGGCTTGGGTGTGACACCACTTCTACTGCAGCTCTGGGCTGAAACAAGAAGTCGCAGTGCAGGAGAAACAAAACTTAAAGTCACTTCCTACACACTCTGCCTCACTTACAGACTGCAGTAAAATGGCTCAAGCTGGAGATCTGGAGCAGATACAGTTCAGCTGTTCCATCTGCCTGGATCTACTGAAGGATCCAGTGACTGTTCCCTGTGGACACAGTTACTGTATGGACTGTATTAAGGGCTGCTGGGATCAGGAAGATGATGCTGGTGTCTACAGCTGTCCTCAGTGCAGACAGTCCTTCACGTCAAGACCTGTTCTGGGCAGAAATACCCTGCTGGGTGAAGTCATGGAGAAACTGAAGAAGACAGAACTCCAAGCTGCTCCTTTTGATGGCAGTCCTTCTGCACCTGGAGATGTGGAGTGTGACTTCTGTACTGGAAAAAAGAAGAAAGCTGTCAAGTCCTGCCTGGTGTGTCTCGCCTCGTATTGTGAGACTCACCTCCAGCCTCACTATGAGTCTCCAACTTTTAAGAAGCACAAGCTGACTGATGCCACAGGACAACTGCAGGACAAGATCTGTTCCCTCCATGACAAAGTGCTGGAGATCTACTGCCGCACCGATCAACAATGTATCTGTTATCTGTGTACCATGGATGAACACAGAGGACATGATACAGTCTCAGCTGCTGCAGGAAGGAGTGAGAAAGAGGTAAGAGGTGCAACTTTATTACATTCCTCACTTTATAAAGTATTAAGAGTAGCTCACAAAGCTGAAGTTCACCAAGAGAATTCTGTCTGTTGTCTTCATTCCAGAGTGCCGTAACTTCCTTAAAGGATTCTTGCATCAGATTAATTGTCCGTGTTCCAAGATTTATATTCAGTTTAAATGAGACTAAATTTTAAAAACAAAAGTGACAAGTAAGCAGGAGTGAAGATTAAAACATTAAAATATACACACTAAAACATGTATTTCTGAATATGCGTTTACATCCAATAAGCACCATCTACGAGCCACACAGAAGAAGTTCCAGAAAAGAATCAAAGAGAAGGAGGAGGAGGTGCAGGAGCTGAGACGGGCTGTGGACTCGTTCACGGTGAGTGTGGACTAGTGGATATGAATTCTGCTCCTTCTGGAATTTTTACACAATTGTTAAGCAGACGAAGATTTTCATCCGTCAGGCTCGGTAGCGCCGTCTGCAGATTTCTGCCAGTACCTGGAAAACTGCTTGCTGCTCTTCTGGATCTTCTTCATCATTTGACTGCTATTGATACAGATGATGTAGGATGAGACAAAAGAGCGCTGGATTGAAAAAACATGTTTTTACTGATAAATGTATAGGAGGACAATTCCCAGCATGGGCAGGGAATGAGTGAAATCAGAAGAACTGGGGAAACCACCTTTTTCACCAGTTCAAATAGGAGGTGTTCAGAGATACATGTCTCGGTCCCCTCTTGAACTGCAGACTGTTATTTTTTCCAGATTTGATTAATATCAGTAGTGATCAAAACAAATTGTTGAAATTATGGCTTAAAAACACACACACACACACACACACACACACACACACACATTTTCAGAACCGCTTGTCCCTTACGGGGTCATGGGGAACCGGAGCCTACCCGGTAACACAGGGCAGAAGGCCAGAGAGGGAGGGGACACACCCAGGACGGGACGCCAGTCCGCCGCAAGGCACCCCAAGCAGGACTTGAACCCCAGACCTACTGGAGAGCAGGACTGTGGTCCAACCCACTGCGCCACCGCATCCCCCATGGCTTAAAAACATCGCCTTTCAAAACAAGCCAGGAAAAACCAAATTTTAAACACACTGTCCTGCACTCACACGGGCATGGGAGCTCAGTTTTGGAATTGCTGTTATCTGACAGGTATATATTTCCAACAGCGCTCTGCACAGGCAGCGCTGGAGGACACCGAGAGCATCTTCAGCGAGATGATCTGCTCTATCGAGAAAAGACGCTCGGAGGTGAGAGACCTGATCAGAGCTCAGGAGAAGACTGCACTGAGTCAGGCTGAAGGTCTTCTGGAGCAACTGGAGCAGGAGATTGCTGAGATGGAGAGGAGCAATTCTGAACTAGAACACATTTCACACTCACAGGATGACATCCATTTCCTACAGGTAAAAGTGTTTTCCTCACAATCTGCCAGTACATTTACAGCGGTATATTTTTGTTCTTTTCTTCTTGCCAGCGCTCTTGAATGAAATGAATAGAGTGGTATGAGGACTGACTGCTGGACATGTCTGACCCTTTCTAGGTCCACCAGTCTATGAATTCTCCTCTTGGACCTAAAGAACTGCCAAGCATCACTGTGAATCCTCACTGCTCCTTTGAGAATGTGATAAAAGCCCTATCTCAGCTGAAAGCACAAGTAAAGGATGTCTGCAGAAAGCAAGTTGCTCATATTTCAAGAAGAGGTTTGTTTCAAAACATTAAATTCATTATACTTTTGTAAGGAAAAGCTGTGAAATCCTATGTATTCCATGCCTTAGTTTGTAGTGCTTGGCTGATATTTTGCTTTAATAACCACACTGTAACTTGTACCCAAGAGGAAGTGGTGACAGTGTAGTGGACAGAGCTGTGTCCATGTCACTCAGACGGCCGGTGTTTAAATGACCACTCCTACTCTAGTATTGCTGATGGTACTTAAACGTACTTTTCTAATAACAATTCACTACGGTTCACAAGTCTGGAATCACTCCGAAATGTTCATGTTTTTTTCAAAAAATGGCTATTTTATTATTAAGGTTCAGTTAAACTGATTTAAAAATATAGCCAAGACATCATTACTCGTGCTGCAGATGTCTTACTTCTTACAATGACTGATGTATGATTTATCATTCACACGACTGCAAAGCCCCATTGTCAGCAGTCATTACTCCAGTGTCCTAATGGTCGACTCTTTGGTCATCCTGAATTAATCAATTTACATGATAAGTGGTTATTAGAGGAACCTTTTGAAGCGCAGCTAAAACCTGTTATTCTGTTCAATAAACCAAGTGAATTGTCTTTCTGTGGGATGCAAGGCACTGACATTCCTGCAGTTCTTTTCTGGGTTCAGAACTGGCCAAAATGAAAGCGTTTTCTAAAGAAACACATCAGTCTGTTGTCGTTTTGCAAGATGAAGGTTATTCCATGTGTCAGATGGGGACAAAGGTGTCCTCTCTGTCCTGAGAGAAGAGGGCAAACTGAATGTAACCAGGATGGAAAAGGAAGCAGAAGGGCCAGATGCACAACTGCATGGGAGGAGAAGTAAATCAGAGTGTGTAGTGTGAGAAACAGACACCTTGCAGCTCCTCAGTTAAATGGCACGTGCTAAATACGTGATAAAACAAAAGAAAAGTGATTCCAAACATTTGAACGTGAATGTAGATAAATTATAAGGAACCTGGCATTAAAAAAAAAATGGCATTTTAATTTATTCCAGAGAAAAGTGTTGGATAAATTAGTAAAAAAAAAAAAAAAAAAAATCATGACGTTATTGTGTCTGCACTGTAGACATTGGCCAAAGTGCAGAATCAAGAAACAGGACACAGGTAATGGGAAGAGGAATGACACGAGGAGTTATATGCAGCGAAGGGTTGTTTTCGTTCATATCGGGGTGCCAGCTAAGGTGCTCTGTGCTTGTCTTGTTTATTCTGAGATTTCACACTTTCTGCCTTCCCAGTGACTGACCTCTACATGGTGCTGCCTCCACATCCCACAACCAGAGAGGACTTCTTAAAATGTAAGTCTGTCTGTGTGTTCTTTTCCTTTTTTAATTCTTAGTTTCTCTGTTTTGATTGTGTTGATTTCTTATTGACTCTTACTGCAAAAAAAATCCTTTCAAACAGCTTATCAGAGAAATTGCACCTTCGTACCATTTAGCATTTCAATAATTGTATCGTCTAAATGAACGATCATTATACTCTGTACGGTGTACGCAAAACCAACTTTATTGAGCACAAAGTAAAACAGAACTGCAGATGCACAAATCCCATCATAGCGTTTAAATCAGGGATCATGTACTATTGCTTTCTAGGTGTTTATTTTTTTTGCCAGTGTCTTTATTGCCAAGTTCACAATAATGTATAGATGTACATGAAGAAAAAATGTAAAGATTCATTAAGCAGATTTCCAAAATACAGTTTTCACATGGTCTTGCTCCTTCTGCTGGAAATTCAGAAATATGTGTATTTGGTTATCAAGGGTTACAAGGGGTTTTAAGGAGAATAGGTAACAATTTTGGTGCCTTACCTCCCCTAGGATTATTTCATATAACCTCTACAGTGAGCAAACATGACAGCTGAATTGTTTTACTTTCTAAAACTGTTCAGCCCACAACGGATTTATAAGCATTAAAGTGGTTTCTCAACAGATATCTGCAAGATCGCACTGGACCGAAATACAATGTCTACCACCGTGGAACTCAACGGAGACAACCAGGCGACCGTAAGAAAAATGCAGATACAATGCGACGGCCCTTCGAGATTTTCCAGTATTCCACAGGTGCTGTGTAGGGAAGGTCTGTCTGGGTGCTCCTACTGGGAGGTTCAGTGGAGTGGGAATGATGGGGTTGACATCGTGGTGGCGTATAGAGATGTAAATAGGAGTGGAATTTTTGAGAACTTCAGAACCACTGACAAGTCCTGGAGTTTGTTCTGCTCTCCAAAAAGTTACTTTTTCTGTCATAATAAGAAAAGAACTGCAGTATCTGGTCCCCTTTCCTACAGAATAGGAGTGTACCTGGACCACAGGGCAGGAACTCTGTCCTTCTACAGTGTCTCTAGGGACACAATGACCCTCCTCCACAGAGTCCAGACCACCTTCACTGAGCCTCTCTACCCTGGGTTTTCATTATACTTTCATACTGTTGCCAGTAATATTAACTTAAATTCATATTCTGCAAAAACCTGGGGAAATGCACATGATGTTGTCGGTTCTACAGTTCAGCTTTAGAATATGAATGACATACAAGTTATCAGTTTTGAGCGAACAGTAACTTCAAAGTGAGAGAAAATCTCAGAATACATTACAGAAATTTGCCAAAATATATACAGTATGACAGGGTATGCTTGAACTGAATTTTACCTAAGATTCCAAGACTTTTAGTAGTTTTTTTCCCCACATATATTAAAAATTATTTGTGCAGCAGTTGTTACATAATTTGTAATGTACAGTGTGTAGTGTAGTTACATTACTTGTGTAGGTGACATATAGAACAGCAAAGAATTAGAATTTCGTAAAGGTATCAATTCATAGAGAAATCAGTTTAGGAACCTCTTCCTTTCAGTGGTGCAGTAACAGTCTGAACTTGTTCCAAAGAGTGAATTATAACCCAAAATAAGTGAAACTCGTCATCTCTAGTGCTGCTTGGCAAGAAAAAGTGTGTGTGTGTGTGTGTGTGTGTGTGCGTGCGCGCTGTCCTTATAATGATTACAATGCTGCCTGAGATTGAAACATTAGATTATTTGTAGATAATAAAGAAATAAAAGGTTGTACATTAATAAAACATGGTTTTGACACTGGTGTTTTTCTTTTTTTGGAAACTATAACTACACCAATCCCTTGCATAACATCTTTTAAAAACTTTTAAATCCTAGCATTCAGTTTATACTGTACATGTGTCACAAACAATGCCGTGAATGAACAGACAACAGTATTTCAAGTCAATCAAGAGTTTCAGGAGATATTCAGTGTGAGGAATCTGAAAACTGCTTTAAAGCTATGAAATAACAGCAAGTATCAGCTATAAAGGAAAATTGACATGTGACAGTAGGGACATCAAGTGATCCCAAAAATGGGACAAATACTGTTCTGTACTCAGAGAAACCTTTTTGAAGTGATTATAATGTAGCATAATCTACATGGTTGCCTCATTGTTATGAAACACTCTTCTAATGTATTTATTTTTTCAATTTCACAGTTTTTTCCTATGTCATTACACTTGAGAAAGTGTGGCTTTTCCCCAGGGATGTCGATCTTTTGCTTCCACTCCACATTTCTCTCAGAAAGTGTTTAATGGTAAAAACTGTCACTTGGTGATGCTGCGCTGGATCCCTCTGTAACTGAGAAGATAGCACAGGTAACTATGGCAACAACAGATGAAGAGGGTAGGAGAGGACACTGCTGGGTATATTTGCTCTTCAGCACTCATGTGCGTTCTCTTAATCTTCCACCAGTTTTAACCCTAACTAGTAGTGGAATGAACATAGGGTCAGGTTTAAACACTTAATGTGCTTTTCCTCCATGTTGGATCATTTCTCCCCTGATCTCCTGACACCTCCTTCAGTCCAACACCATCTGCTGTGGTTATCTACAGTATGTGTTTGCTATTTGGATGTGACTTCTATAGGAGCTACTGGAGGGATGTGAACTAACAACATGGTGATGTCAGACACACAAGAGATGTGTCCATAATCCCGTCCATAATGCTATGTCTGTATCTAAAGGTCTTTGATGTTGATGGCTCTCTGAGTTGTGTATCATTTCCAGTGGATCAGTCCCGGTTGCCCACCGACAGAGGTCACTTAGGCCTATAGGAAATGAGCAGTTCAGTCTGAATCTTGTGCAGAAATTAATTTTAATTGCTCTTATTGTTCTTGTTTATTGTCTTAGTTACCAAACTTTCACTCAGGATAATTTTGGATTGTAAATGTACACAGAATACATAAAAAAAAATAAATAAATAATAAAATCACTGCATGTGTTTCTGCCAGACTAGTCCAGAAAAGGGAAAATATTCAGAAAAACAATGAACTAAATGTCCAAAAGAAAGTTTGATTTTTCAAGTCATGGACAAGGATGTACCGTAGCTGTCTTAGTTTTGAATTTTCACCTTATTCGTTCACGTATCGCCCCCACTCGCTGTTTGAGATATACTATTAACACAGTCTTTGTGGTTTTTTAAATGGTCCAGCAGGCATCCAAGGGATTTGAGGACTGTAATCAAAAGCCTGCTGGATCTCGCCGCGGGAAGTGGTCTGTTGACGTACCCTTGAGCGATGTGCTTAGTCTGAATTTGTAATCCTAAAGTGTAAATAAGAGTAAATGAAAGCATCTGCTCAGCCGTTGCATTCGATATCATCTGAAAATTATATATTATCTAATCATGTATAATTCTGTGTGAATCTACAAGCAATCTGTGCTGATGGCATGTTAAAATATGCTTTGCTTTTCACACTGTGACACTCTGGGTTGTGTCTGGTTCAAGAGGCCTGATTAGATGGCAGATATTATTTCCAAAAAGCCATTTCAGGCATTTGCTCTCCATGAAAAAAACTGTTAGCGTTCAAGACAAATTATAATAATACAGACAGGGAAGTATAATAATATGTAATCATTTTTATTACTGTGCCGAAGGATATACAGTCGGAATTTACCTTAAAACGTGCATATCTTCACAAATGCTACAAAGATAAAGTATGTTACAAATAATTAAAAAAAATACACATCCTTTTTTGTATTAGGCATTTAACTAGGATTGTGATTAGAATGTATTAAAAATACATTTTAGTAGAATGAACTGTAAATGAATGTTGTGTTGATCTCTACCTGCAATTCTCTCACAAAGATGTGAAATGTCATATAAAATTATAGAATCTGAATTAGAAGCCTAAGAGCAGCTGAGTATTAAGCCAAGTATTTAATGAAATAATTCCTTACAAGATTAGGACAGGGGTGGAAGAGAGCTCTTCAAATCCAGAATGCAAATCAGATACCACCGAGATAGTTTTACTCTGTAGGATTTTAAAATTTCCATCTGTTTATGCTTAAATGAGGCCCGGTATTTGTGGATTTCTGAGGGCTCAAGACTTAGTACAACTTTTTCTCACCGAGACACTTCTCCGTACATCTGTCGTAGTTGTTCCCATTATAGTGTTACAGTTTGTACCCAAGTGCTTTTGTTTGGAGTTTCATTGAACAAGTGACCGGTCAGAATGTGTGTTTTGTGTCTCATCTGCTCCAGGAAGTAATCTCTGCAGGTTCTGTTCCCTGTGAACTGGATCTTTTCAGTCCAAGACAATCTTTTTGTCCAAGAGCTATTGAAATTGCAGGCTGAAATGCAGATACTGTGGAAATAAGCTTATAAACCTCCTTTGCACTTCAAGATTCCAGAAATCAACCCCTGTTTTAAAACATCTGGATAAATCAAGAAGACTGAATATGTGCACATCTGGAAGAGTTATAAGTCAAAAATGCAAACGGTCCGGCAGTACAATGTGAAAAATTAACAGCCCTTTTTTTCCACTCAGGAGTTTCAACAGGTTTTCCTTCAGGAAGAACTGACTTGTTTTGAGAACATTTATCTCCTGTGTGCGCTTCCCATAATCAACCCCCAAAATCTGATATTATTTTTTTCTATTTAATAATATTATTATTTTCTATTTTATTCTATTTTTCTATCTATATTTTAATTATAAGTTTAATTATTTAATTACCTAGTGCAGGTAGCATAATGATTGTCAGTGCTGTCTTTCAATTGAAACAGTGCAGGTTTGAAATGTCCTCCTGCTATAATGTCCTTGAGAAAGATGTTTACATTAAAATGCTCCAGTTTGAAAACGTTTATATATATACATATATATAAGAAAAACATCTGTAGAAAGAGGTAAATAGCTTCAAGCAGCTTCCCACTAAGTTCGGAGAGAAGTGTCAGCTAAATAAGAAACAATAGAACGTAACGGTTTCGGTCATGAAAAATACCTATTCAAATGATTCTGTTTTATCCATTTTGTTTTTTTTTTTTTTTTGTTCCTCATTTATTGCATTCATTTGCTCAAGAAGAGGTTTTATTTATTTATTTATTTCTCTATCTATTTTTACTGTGAGCTGAAGAGAACTGCAACCTGCAGGAGTCAGAGCAGGACCGCGAACCCGCGGACTCCGCCGACTCTCTGGTGCCTCTAGCGGACGGAAGTGGCATCGCGCCGCATCTCTACCCTGCTTAGCGCGCTGCAAACGTGAATGGTGCGAACACACTGCGCTGAACTGAGTGTGTGTGTGTGTGTGTGTGTGTGTGTGTGTGTCTGAGTATGTGTGCTGAATATCAGCGAGACTACCTTTTACACTAAGGTCACCACCTCCTGCACCAGTAGCTTTTTCACGTCGCGGAAACAGACCAGTAGTAGAAGAGGTGTTCCCCTACACCCCCCCACCCCCTCGCCCACACATCAGCATCATTTTTCTCTCCCTTTCCCCCCGCCCTCTCTCTCTCTCTCTCTCTCTCTCTCTCTCTCCCTCTGTATCCCCCCCTCCCCGATATTGCACTCATGGCTGGACCCTCTCTGCCGGATCTGCTCACCAAAAGCCTGGAAGGCGGGCGCTCCTCTGGTTATTGAGTAGAGAGAGGAGGAGGGGGGGGAAGAGAGAGAGAGTGAGGGGTGGGGGGGGTGAGTGAGTGAGAGAGGGGGAGAGAGAGCGAGAGAGAGAGAGAGAGAGAGAGAGAGAGAGAGAGAGAGAGAGAGAGAGAGAGGGGAGGGAGAGGAGGGAGGAGGGTGAAGAGACATGGCCTCTAAAGAGATCACCGCATGTTCCTTCATCACTGTGAGCAGGGAAATCACAGGTAGGAGAAACCAGGAGGAGATCGATCATCATCCTCATCATCGCCATCATCATCATCATCATCATCATCATCATCACACATGTGTTTCGGTACCATTCGCTCCTTCACTCATGGACTCTGTGACTGTACGCCGATGTGTGTCCACAGTCATCGTGTCCTACAGCCGACACGTCTCTCGCGCGACATCTTCGTTTCTCTCATTGATTGAACATCGGATCGTGTCCCTTCCGCCGCACGAACATCATTATTATACACATTATTCTTTCTTTCTTTCTTTCTTTCTCTTTTGTGTCATTTAATGAATCTGCGAGTGTCTCTACTGCGGCACACGCACGCACAAACACGCGGGCGCGCGCATATCCCTCCACACACATGATCTATCCGGCATCTGTATCCACATCACGACGTGGCGCCCGGCGCGGACGCGCAGCGCGCCGCTGGAAACACCTGGCCGCGAGACGTGCTGTCGGAGCCGTGTGACATGCGGGCGCTCGCGGACGGCGGCGCGCGCCCCCTCCCCGTTTTAATCTGTTGCTGTTATTCACGCGCTTAACTCGCTTAGACCTCTCGTCCTTTGTCCCCTTCCCGCGCCACACACGCGCACACACGCGCGCACACACACACTGTGTTGATCACTGCTTTCTGTGCTGATGCTCGGAGACCCCCAGGCCAGACCACCCCCCACTCAAAAGTATGAAAAAATAACTATTAATAATTATCTTGGATGGTCTGGATTGGGGCAGGACTCTCTCTTTCTCTCTGTGTGTGTGTGTGTGTGTGTGTTCCATGCCACATTGTGTGAATCTATGACACTTCCTGAAACAGACAACAGTCCTTCCTTAACAATAGAGCCACAAACATGTCAGAAAATTTTCAAAATATATGAGCGACACCAACTTTTATTCTTGTTCGGAACTCGCATCATCGGTACGACGCAGTCGAGCACAAGGGCCGATCGCACGTGGGCTCCGGCATCGTTGACTGCGCTGTCAGAGTGCGAGTGCGAAAGAGTGTTAGGGTTGTGGCGTTGAGGTGCGTAAATCACACTGTCATCATGGAGTGCGTGAGAGTACAAACTGGGCGCCCGGGAACTCCACCGGTTCCTCCACCTGAAGCCCAGCGGCGCGACTCACTAACATACAATGTATCAAATTTTGTGTATAATCTAACAGCAGTTGCTACGGTTACATAATCATCAATTTCCCTGGATAGTCAAATGACAGCTGGTAAAGGTCATGTGGTCAGTGCGGCCTGTGGACGAAGGACCTTCCTGACCCCGGAAAATCCTCTCACTTGCAAAAGCAACCAGAATATTTGTTATCCGGTGACATGAATCAGATGTTTTTACAATTTTGCTGTTTTCCATATTATAATACAGAGGAAACTGTCAACACATTTTTAATATGAAAACAAGCACTCTTACCCGTTGCGTGCACCTTTCTGAGCTGCGTGTGTGAGGTGTGTTTGTACGCATGTGTGTAAAGTAACAGTTGGCCATGCTATCAACAGAGAGCCTCCGGAGGATTATTGATAAATCTACAATCAAGTTCGTACGCGGCATCAAGCTGGACACCAAGAGTGGCAAATCGGAGGACAGAATACTGGTGAGACTCTTCCCATCCCTTTTTCTCAGAACTCGTTTTGTTGCTGCTTTCAAAGTGTCTTTCCTTTCGCAGACTCGCTTGCAACACATTTACGTACGATTATTGCTATTATTATTACTAATCTGACACCTGTGCCCAAGGCCTCTTAAAATCTTTGGTTTGTACTCAGAGTTACAACAGCACGAAATTTTTTTTTGTATTAGTTCAGGATAAATTCCTTGATCACAGGTGCTAGAGCAGGTGCTGGAAATCGAACCCAGCATCTTTGAGAGCAAGGCCACGGTCTGGGACTCGTCAGTTGGATTTGTTGTCTGAAATGTTTACCAGGAGTTCCAAACTAGAGCAAACTCAGCCATAAAAAGTTGCAGAGGTTGGATTTTCAGACTTCTTTCAGTTACTGGAACTTGGATGTCTTTTCATCTGTCACCCAGAAGTTGACCCAAAGTCACCTGGAATGAGATCAGTGGCTGCTGTTGTGGTTAAGGAGTTAGACTCTATAATTTCATCTCTTTTCCGTTTCTTTTTATAGACTCTTAATCATGCTTCATCAGGTAGTGCTGACTGTGGTGTTACACACTTAATTAAAGCGTTTCTGCAGCAATTTTTCTCTGTAAGCTGGCAGTGGTCTAACCCTGTGAGCCAAGTACAGTACTGTCAGTTCCTTCGGATTAAAGACCCCCTATGTATAGGAAAGTTAATAATTAATTAATAATTAAAAAATACCATATTTATCCAAAGTAACTTATGTTAGGTGTGCACACTGAGATAATTACACTGATTTACCCATTTATAAAGCAGAGTAATTTTTACTGTTCAAGGATAATTGCCTCGATCAACAGTGCAATAGCAGGAGTAGGGATTTGAACCCAGGTCCTTCCAGTGCAGTGCAACAGCTCCACTCAGCAAACTACTTTCCACTTTACGGTTACAAGAAATGTCGATACAGAGGGAAACATGCTGAAATATCTGAGCTGTGCAACTGGAAGTACCTGCTGGGAGTTACATATGTAGGAGTGCAGTTACATTTCTGAAACAAGGTAAAAATCATCACAGGGAATCAAATATTACTGTTCCCTAAAGTGACTTCTCAGATCTGGCAGAGAGCAGTCTGCTGTTACTGACGCTGACGTACCCAGAAATAATCTCTGCTTTCTTTACCAGGCATAAAATTATCCGCGTTCTACCAACCTCAGGAACTGGTTATGGCCTCTAAGAATCCAGGAGCTCATTCATCTCACACTTTCTCTGTGATGCTTCAGCTTTAAAATTTCATTTGAGAAAGAACAGCGGGTGGGGTAGTGATTGGGCCCATTGCCTGGTAGTCAAAGGACCAGTGTTTGATTGCCTGCTCCTGCTGTATTACCCTTAATCAAGGTACTTACCTGAATAGCTACAGTAAAAGTTACTCTGCTGTATAAATTTCTGAGTCACTGTGTCTTATAATTATAATAATAATAATAATAATAATAATAGTCACGCATACACACATACACACACACGCACATTGGCTGAAACCACTTATCCCGAGTGGGGTCGCGGCAAGCTGGAGCCTAACCTGGTAACACAGGGCGCAAGGCTAGAGGGGGAAGGGAAACACCCAGGACGGGACGCCTGTCCGTTGCAAGGCACCCCAAGGAGGACTCGAACCGCAGACCCGTCAGTGAGCGGGACCCGACCAAGCCCAGCCTCTGCCTGCTCTCTGGTGGGTCTGGGGTTCGAGTCCTGCTTGGGATGCCTTGCAAAGGACTGGCGCCCCATCCTGGGTGTGTCCCCTGCGCCCTGTGTTGTTGGGTTAGGCTCCGGTTCGCCGTGACCCCGCTTGGGACAAGCGGTTTCACTCAGTGTGTGTGTGTGTGTGTGTGTGTGATGTTCAGATCTGCATCACTAGTTTTTGGTTTGGTCATATGGGATTCCACTTAGTATAATTCAAAAAGGCGGTGAACTATCCTTCCATCTTCAACAAACGCTTGTCCCGAGCCATACCCGGTAACACAGGGTGCAAGGCCAAAGGGTGAGGGGACACAACCAGGATGGGACACCAGTCCGTTGCTAGGCCCCCAGGCAGGGCTCCAACCGCAGACCCGCTACACAGCTGGTACTGGCCAAACCCGTTGCACCACCACGCCCCCCCTGCTGTGAACTAGATATCTGAAATTCCCCTAGACCTTGGTTGCTGTACAGTTTTTCTGTCTCTTTCTAGTGGACCTTCATTTCATCGTGTTAGTCTCAGTTTTGCTATGAAAAAAACACATTAAAGTAAACCAAAAAATAATATAAAATGTGGACTGCCAGCATGGCATGCAGGCTTGTAAGCTTGTTCTGCGGGAACTCCTGGCCAAACGGTTTTATCCCTAGAAGATAAGGAGCATTTTATTCACTCTGAACCCCAGAGTGGACGTGGCTGCTGTCCATGGTCCTGAAACGACTCCTGCTGGCCGCTCTCCATGGTGCTGGATGGATTACGCGCAGTAGACCGCGCCGTAGAGCTAAACAAGTCTCTGTCCATGGAACTAAAATGACTCATGCTGGCTACTGTGCTGGATGGATTATGCTTAGTAGACTTTGCCCGTAAAATGTGTATTCATGGTGCTTGAGTGAAACAGCAACTGTCCATGGTGCAGAGATGACTCACTCTGGCCGCTGTCCACGGTGCTGGATAGAGACCACTCAGGAAACTTTTCCCAAAGAGCAATGCAGGTATCTGTCCATGGTGCCAAAAGGAGTTTCTCTGGTTGCTGTACATGTTGCTGGATGGATTATGCCATCATGTTAGTGTAGAATTCATCAGGGGAGTTTCATTGTTGTTATTGACCCCGCTACTGTTCTGTGTTCCGTAGCTTTAGCTGGTGTGCCAAGTTTTGCTGGTAAAACATACCGAGTAGCAATAAAGCACGTGTTTCCAGAGTCCTGCCTCCCAAATCCTTCATTAGTACCGCCGCTGCAAATGCAGTAGTCAAGGTGGCTGCTCAGTGACTTGATTCCGCCTTAAATAGTGTTTAAACTAAGCAGTGCCAGGCTTTAGGAAGCATAAATAAGCTGCAAAGATGTTATGGTATGATAATGATGCTTTTTATTGATTTATGCTTTATTTCAAAATTGCTTCATTTTCAGAGCAGTACTGGAGCTTCATACAATGTAACAAGTGAACAATGTTGAATCAGTATACAACACCAAAGGAGTAAAGGTGCATATAATCTAAATAATTTACAGTTGTATGAGTAGTCCTTAACCGCTCTGCTAGTTTCCTCTGTTATATGATATTTAAATGAATTCTATTCAGCTTGCTGTTTGAAATGAATATGACAGCACTGGATTATGCTCTGTACACTGAAAGTGTAGATCAATGCAAGACTGTCCATGATGCGAGACGGTGGCTGTCCTTAGTGCTTGAATGAGTCACACTGGCTACCGTCCATGGTGCTGGATGAATTACGTTCAGTAGACTGCACCCATAGATCGATGGAGATTTCTGTCCATGGTGCTGGAGCAAGGCTGCAGCTGTCCATGATGTTGGAAGAAACCCATGCATCTTCAGCAGGTGATGATGAAGTGAAGCTGGCTGGTGTCCACAGAGCCTAAGTCTGTGATCACTGCCTAGCATTAAGGTGGAGAGCCCGCATTGGCTTCTGATTTTTACAAATGAATGAATGACAAATTTTCAAACTTCACAGGTTATTAATTTATTTCCAATAGCTTTTTCTTCACTTAACTTTTTCTAAACATGTTTGTTTGCTTGTTTTTTTGTTTCTTTGTTTTTGTGGCACAAAAGCATCTGTGTGCAAACAATGTACTGTATATTCAGATTTTTTCAATAATTTTTAAATTTTGATTTTAATGTAGCCAGAAGTGAGTAAAATATACAAATTTTACTCTAAGGTTCAAACCCCATCTATTGCTTTAGTACCTTTTAGCAAAATATTACATGTAAATTGCTCCAGCAAAGTTTACCCAGCTGTACGGATAGGTAAATCAGTGAAAGGTGACGAGTGGGAGGAAGATCCTGGTTTAGAGAAAATCAGCTACATAAATAAATGTAAATGTTTACGAGCCGTGTGTTGTAATATAGGCACATGCCCACAGTGCTGGAATGGGAGAGTGCATCTTCTGCATTTGATGATGAACTGATGTTGGCTACTCTCCATGGCACAAAAATGTGAGGTGTTCATCACTGGCCAGTGTTCCGGAGTGAGGGAATGATGCTGGCAGCTGTCCGTGGTACTGGAATAAGAGTGAGCGAAGGGATGCTTCCGAAATACACTGGTGGGGATTGTTGCTATAAAAGGCACGGCACTGATGGTTGAGGGGGAACTGAGACACACGTTTGGAGCTTCAGTTGAAGAAGACAAACATCTGATCCAGGTTGCCAGCCATTGATTACATGGTTACCTCAATAAAGATGCGTAGAACAGAAGATCTCAGGATCTCTTCTGGCAGGTCAAATGATATGTATTAATCATGTTACATGACTGGTTGATGTAAATTCCTGTTAGGTTATGTGGGACTTTACTAAAATAGGCAATGTTGTAAACGAATACACTCATTTCCTTGGTCTTAGTTCTTTACTGAATTGGCTGTGGTCAAATTACATTTTCCCAGATTACCCTGCTTTACATTCCAGACAAACACAGCCATATTCCCTTGGATTTAAATACTTTTCAACCCGTTCAATACAGACATATGAAATTATTAATTACATACTGAGGATATGTTAAACACCACACTTGGCACATTCCCTCTTGGCTTCAGTTGACCTCTTTTTCCATCCCGTATCTCTCTTTCTTTCCGCTTCGTGCCCCGCTCTTAATAAGCTACGACGGCAGACCTTTCATGAGTTGAGCCTCTGCAAAGATTAAAGTTGATCACAGCTGCCCACATTAAAGCTTCCTGAACTCACTGTCTTCATCTTGTTTCCTGAAATTAAAACTCAAAAAGCCTTTATTTTGCGTAGACACACTTTAAATAGACAAACTACTTGAGACATCCGAGGGAAAAAACACATTAAATTCTGATCAATTTATTTTTAGATAGTACTCTTCTCAATTGGCTGCCTTGGAGCAGTTAACAAGAATAATGTGAATCGCACTGAGAGGAGAGTATCATAATTAATAAAACCAGTGATACACAACCTGAAGGTAATGGAGGGAGAGGAAGGAAAATTGCCAAGACTGGTGCAGGAGAAAAATCTCTGGGGGGCTAAGGCCAGTTTGTTGCTCACTCCTCCTGGGCACGCCAACATTGTACCGCTAGGGAAAATGTGTTTTGTGAGCAGTTTTTTTGTGAACAGTCTTCCCCCATCTTATAAAGGTAATAAATTCCTCAAAATGCCACCATAACCCTGATAACTCAAAGATATAATTACCCTTTGTTTTAATGGTAAGAGTTTTTATTTGTCCCTGAGCCCCAAAAGTGACGCCTGTTTATGCTAAATATCACCAAATCCTTTTAAAATGGATAATATTACTTCAGTTACTGACATTAGTTATCATAGCACAAGGTGGCCTTACTTAATTACGTTGTAATACTCGATGACTGCCTTTCTGCACTCGATCTGCTCTATTGTAGCTGTTACCTACCGCGCACTTGACAGATGCTCACCGACAGACAAACATACAGTACATATGATTGTGCTTATGTGTTAATTTAGTCTTTAATGGAAGTTCACTCCCACTCACTGACCAAGTTGACATGGTGTCTCATAGTGCTTCGTAGTGTTCGAAAGGTCAGGTAGTGCAGGTGACCAGAGATCCTTCCAGGTCTGCTAGTGCACAGGGGAGCATGAAGGAAGAAAAACCGAGATGCTTTTGGGGCATCTGAGAATATTATGGGTCACCAGGAGAGAAGGATATAGCTAACTAGTCCAGGTGGCAATCAGGAGCATTAGTCACGCATGGAAATACATTTTACCACAGAAATAAAAAGCAAAAGGATAGATAGATAGATAGATAGATAGATAGATAGATAGATAGATAGATAGATAGATAGATAGACTCACTGGCTGTTTTAAACTTTTGCATCTAATGTCTTTTTGATACTTTATTTTATGGTGAAATGAAATAAAAAATGCGTGGATGTTATTTATTGTCAGTACTTTTTGTATTTTTGTATTGCACTGTATTTTTTACAGGCTGATGCACTGCAGCACTTCGGCAGTTTAATTCGGTTTCAATTTGTGTAATTAATGTTTCCACATTCCTCCAAAGGAAATTAAAAGCTATAGCATCAGCTACAGGTGACAAGAGGTAAGGCTGGAATTACCATAAACTGAAGGCTTTTGATTTGATGTCAGTTTTTCAGCCCCTTTGCTCGTCTGTAGTACACACACACACACACACACACACACACACACACAAAACTACATACTCACGCTCACTTGGATGCTGTAGCGCGTTAAGGGAAATCAATTTTTACTCTTAGCTGCCTGAACAGCCATCAAGAGGATTTGAAAAAATTGTCCACATCCTGTGACAGTGATTTAAGGTCCTTCACCCCAGTAAAAGGAGAGGGTCCTCTCGCTGGTGCCGGAATTCAACCGAATGCTGACCTGTGTAATGCCAGCTGGCAATGCACCGATGCCATTAATAATCTGAGACAGAGGAGTAACATCCGTCAGGTGTCAGCATGAGTTAATTCTGGGCTTTGTCTTCCACTTGGGCTGCTCTGAGGTTCCAGCTTCTGGGAGGGTTCGTTTCCCTCGGGTCACGTGTGCCGCTGCCTCTCATCCGTAGACGTCTTTATTACTGGGTCTTCAGCCCTGTCTTTATCTTCATCGCTTCTCATGTGTCTTTTCATGTAACGCCGAAGCTGTCGTGTTCGCTTTGGGCCTCAAAGGCATCCAAGGTGGGATTGAAGTTTACAGGAAAGTTAAATATTGTGGAGAGAGAGCATCCCTCAGACTTGAGATGAAAAGTCTGGCACTCGAGACCACGACTCTGTCGCTGATCATCCCTGTGGTGGACATGGGGCAGCAAAATAACAAACCAGAGCAGTGGTTTCCTTTCATAGTAATGAGGGACACATTGCAATCAAAGGCCACAGGTTCAGATTCCCACTCCATCTCTAGTTAAAGGTTTGGGTTTCAGTACCTTAGTGTGCAAACCTAATTTTTGTAAGTCACCCTGGACAAAGGTGTTAGATAAATAATTATTAATGAGAGCAATAAACAAGATCCTGTTTAGATGTCGATAGGAAGAGGAAAGGATTGAGGGAAGAGAGACTGCATTTATTCATATTGCTGATGCTTTTCTCCAAAGGCACTTACAGCGATTCCCCCATTTATAAGGTAGCGTAATTTTACTGGATCAATTCAGAGTAATTACTCTGCTCATGTGCACTGCAGTAGTAGAAGGGATTTGACCCTGTCAACTTTCGATAGAAAAGTTGTGGCTCTGAGCGCTATGCTACCTGCTGCCCCAGGCTACCTGTTCAGAAAATGCATGATGTAAAAAAGCAGGTAAAATCAATACCCGGCAAATTAATATCAACATTAATGTGATGAAGGATTATTCTGAAAGTGTTTTTCTCCACCAGTGAGAAAAGGCAGGAAGGAGGTGACAGTTCTCTTTAGCACCGTGGACAATATTCGTTTTTTTTCAGAAGACATGAGAAAACCTTGGACGCTGAGCCACCCGTTTGCTGATGTGCCTGGTTGACCCTCCATCTTTTCACATCGCACTGGACATTGTTATCTGCTCCTGTTACTGCAGTGTTACTGTGGTGTTACTGTAGCGTTTGGAGCTGTTGCCCTGCGCTCGCAAGCTCTCGTGTTCAAATCCCACTTCCTGCTGCAGTACTCTCACGCAAGGCACTTCTTATAATTTATTCCAGTGAAAATGACTCAGCAGGGTAAATCATTGTCAGTGCAACATTGTAGGCCACTTTGGCGAAAAGCATAAGGAAAATTACTTAATTTAAATATAATATACATGGGGTTTACCAGTAACTTGGGTAAATACCACTCATTAGAAGTAAGGGTAGGTAAGGCCTCAAGGAGGTCAAAGACAATTTGTCTGTTTGTTCTCAGACTCACCTGGATACTTTTTATTATTGTTATCATTACAGTGGGTGGAGCTGAGGGAAAATGGGCTGTCGACTCAACACACAATCCACGTACAAGTACTGTACCGCGTTACACGTACCCCGGTGTCTCTAGAATGTGTATGGCTGTGGAATCTCAGGCAAAGTCAGGTTGCTATTACCAGCACTTTTGCTGCTGTGGTCTCGACCGAAACCCTTTAGGTCTGTGAGGTCTTGCAGTCATTGCAGCAGCTTGTCGTGCCGCTCGATCTGAACTTTCCATCTTTGTCTGCATCCCTCTCTCAGGTTCTCACGACATGGCGACTCTACCTGCTAACCGCCAAGGTGCCCACGAAGGTGAGATCCTTGGGATCATTCAGGGACTGCGAGTAGGGCTGTCTGTGCAGACTCTCTAACGCAGAGCGTGTCCGTTGCGCACAGGTGGAGGTGACGTTCAACTTCCTAGAGATTCGCGCCATGAACAGTTTCCCCGAGCATCAGGTGAGAGACACACACTGGTGAAATTGAACCCCGGTACCGTCACTCACTGGCTCCTGTGCTACAGCTGGAGTTTACATTTTGGGCTTTGATTTCAACACAAAACCACACGGACCACCAACGTGCTGCATGCAAACTCAAGAAATAAGTAAGAGCCAAGAAGATTGGTTCTTTAACCGCTCAAGCTTCCATTACCATCTTTGTCGTTTTTCACTGCTGTATTACCTGAACGGTCAAAAATACGTCTGAAACAGCTCATCCTCATTGTTACGTGACGCTCTGTCTTTGCCTTACAGGTTGTCATAGAGACGGACAGGTCGAGCTACTCCCTGCGGCTCCAGACGCGTGATCACCACGACCACGTGGTCAACTACATCAGCTTCGCCCTGTCGCGCATCTTCAACAACTCGGCATTTGCGTGAGCGTCTCCGCCTCCATTCCTAAGGCCGCAACTCAGTGGCCCGAATGTGACCACAGTCTGGCCGTTCGCCCGAAATTCGCCCGTTAAACAGATTTGACTGCACTTTAACAGATTAAGATATTGTGATGCTCACACTTTTGAAGTCGTACTTTTACCGCACTTATGAATCGATTACAGCGTGAAAAGACTAGGAGAGTGAATTTTAAGAAGTCCTTTGATGGATCATTTGCTTGTAAACATCTCAGATTCTCTTTTTTTAAACTCAGTTCTGCTCTATTTAAAACGACTTAATTGAGTCCATCGCATTTGCTCGTATTCATATCTTCTCTTTCCATTCATGTCATCCCTCCTCTCTAACTCTCCATTGTTCATCCTCCCTCGTTCCTCCCTCTCCTCTCGTCTCCCCCCCCAGTCCCTCCTTTTGTCGATCGGAAGCGGATCCTTCAGACGGGAGCCGTAAATATTCCCCGAGCTCAGAAACATCTGTGGAGACGCAGAGGGCCTGCGGTGAGGCTCGGGCTTATACACCTGAACACACACACACACACACACACACCTGCCAGGAAAAAACACACATTCACGTGCCACAGCCACGGTCTACTAGTATGTGTGCGTACACCATTCCTCTGGTTAAGGACAGTGGAGATACGAATGTTGAAGAGACACACACTTTCCAATTTATTCCTGTCCCCAAGGCTGTGCTGGACTCCAACTGCTCTGTTGTCTTCTTTTGTGTCTCTTTTTACTTCCCGTCCATCGTCTCAGGGGGATTTTCAGAGACGTACACGGCTCTCTGTGACTACAATGGCATCAGCTGCAAGGAAGAAGTACAGTGGGTGAGAAGAGCAATGTGTGTGTTTGTGTGTGTGTGTCTGTATTCGTTTTGTGAGCTTTCAGTGCAGATTCTACTGAGTTAAGTGGCAACAAACACTGATTCCCCCCCCAGGATGTAGACACCATCTATCACTCTCAGGACAACCGAGAGTTCAGCTTGCTGGACTTCAGCCACTTAGAAACAAGGTGAGAAGACACGAGAGACGCAAAGACGTCAATCAGAAAGCGAACGCATCGTGTTTCATCACATTTTTGTCATTTTCCAATTTTAGCTCCAACTGATCTCAAGCTTTTTAGTTCTGCTTTCAGTGAGCTCAGTGTATTCTGGAACCGGCTGTGCTTTTCTCAGACGCTTGTTTGTTTTCCCTGGAAAGATATAAATAGAGTTTTTACAGGTGCTTCGTATCTTACTTTTTTGCGCCTGCGTGCGTGTTGTGCGTTTTTGCAGAGACCTTGCCGTGATCGTCGCCTCCATGGCGTACAACACTTGGTTCACCAAACTCTACTGCAAGGACATGCGTATAGTAACTATCCCGTTCCCTCCCACTGAATGAGTCCTACACAATGTCCACTCCAAGGGGGTCTAATAACCCACCATCCCACCCCGTCTCATCCACAGGGCTCAGAGGTAGTCGAACAAATACTCCACACCCTCAGCAAGTCAAGCAGCCTGGAGGAACTCACTCTGGAGAACGTAGGTCTCAAATCGTAAGTCCCTCTTCAGCTGTCTCTTGTCCTTTTCTTTACTTGTCTTATTATAACACTTGCACTCCAAACTTGCACTGGTTTACCCACTTATACAGCTGGGTAATGTTTTTGCTGGAACAATTTAGGGTAAGTCGCTTGCTCAAGGGTACTTTATCTGGAGGTGGGATTCAAACCTGTGACCTTTGGATCTAAAGGCAGCAGCTCTAACCACTACATTACCAGCTGCCTCGGTTAGTTCTTCTCTCTGTCACCCAAACTGTCCACCTGTCCATGAAGTCCCTCTTCCTCGTTCTCTAATCCACCTCCCAGCTCTGAGGCTCTGAGGCATGATTGACTGCCGCCTCTATTATATAACACAGCTTTTTGGACCTGGCCCAGTTATTGTGCACAAATATGTATAAGATGTAACAGTAAGCTGTCCTCCAACTCTGTGTTATCTAACTCTGTGTCTCTGTCACAGGACAATTGATATTTTTAACTGGGTGCGCGCGCGTGCGTGTGTGTGTGTGCGTGTGCGTGTGTGTGTGCATGTGTGTGTGTGTGTGTGTGTGTGTGTGTGTGTGTGTCGCAGGGACTTTCCTCAGAAGCTTTCCGTCGCTCTCTCCGAGAACCCAGCATCCGGAATCCACTCCGTCAACCTGGCTCACAACACCCTGGACAACCAAGGTGACTGTCCGTCTAGAGTCTATCTCTTTCTGTCAGCCTGTCTCTCAGCCTCCGTGTCCCACCAGAGGGACTGTGCTCTGTTTCACTTCCTCAGCCTCATCAAACTAGTTCAGCACCATCTCACTGATTCTCTGCCTGTTTCACGTGCCTCTTTACGGTGCCAGTTCTTCTGCACAAAGCGTCTGACTGCAGTCTTTTTGTCCTCCTCTCCATCACACCACTATGAAAAAATAGTGTCTCATGTCACTGGTGGGCATGTGACTGTCTGCATTTCTAGTATGTGCTGCGTGCCGAGAATATAACACACAATATAATGGTCTAATAAAGGGTTGTGACAAAGCACCCGCACTCTGATACCTTCACTTCCTCTACCCCGGTGCTGAGCTCCTCCATCTCTGGCTGTGTGGTGGTCCTGCTCACAAAGGTCCAAAGTCAAACGTGTCTAAGTCCTCTGATTTGGCCTCGATGTGCTTTAATAAGCTTCCCATGTCCCTCGGAGCTGCTGAATCCCTCCCACGTTCAAAAAGGGTCCCAAACCCATCTCTTTAAAACAACTTCTCTTCTGATCTCTTACCAGCTTAGTAAAATGAGTCCAACACCATCTGCTATGATTATCTATGTATTTGCTACTTGAATCTAACTTCTACTGGAGCTACTGGAGAGATGTGAACCAGCAACAAGCTGTACGTTGGTAATTCTGTATCTGCATCTTCTGAGCTATACATCACTTTGGAGAAAGTGTCTACCAAATGTATAAATGTGAATTTAGTGAGCTACATCAACATCTTCTACAGCCTCTCAGGGTACCTGCAGATACCCTCCCTGACTATATAGCTTATAGCTACTATAAGCTATATAGTCACTATATAGTTGTCACCTGATACGTAGTATGGAAATTTGCGTGTGGAAGTGGACGAGTTCCATGTTAGTGAGTAGTAGTCCTCCACCACTGTCCCCTGTCTGTTTACAGGAGTGTCCAACCTCATTCAGCAGGTGTGTCGTCTCAGCAAAGGCCTTCGTCTCCTCAACCTTTCCAAGACGTCCCTGTCCTCCAAGGGTGCGTTCAGTCGTGTGCCTCGCAGCTCTCCTCGCCGTTGGTCGTGCGGAACAGATCCACCCTAAAGCCCTTCTCTGTCTCCGTGTCTCCGTGCCGTCTCAGGCGTGGTGTCTCTCTCGCAGGCGCTCTGCTCCACGGATGAGTACTCCAACTCCCTTCTCCACCTGGACCTCAGCAAGAACCCTGGCGTGTTGTCGGGGGAGGACGCCTCGGTCCGAGTGCCGGTCGTAACCCACCCCCCGCCATCCTCATCGCCCCCATCACAGGCCCCTACCCCCGCATCTTCGTCAGTCTTCATCATGGTCCACTCCACACAGTCATCCTCATCTTCATCACAAACAGCCAGTTCAGGTTCAGATCCTATGAAGCATCAAAACATTTGTAATAATACTCCTAATATGTATTTATAGTAGTAATCCTCTTCATGTTTACCACAGTATGGCCCAGCAGGCGGTTTAGTGCTTAGAGCTGCAGTTTTCCACTCAAAGGACAGAGTTTCAGATTTCTCCTCCCGATACGGTATAATACCTTTGAGCGAGGTATTTACCCTGATCTGATACGGTAGAAGTTACCAAGCTGTATGAACAGGAAAATCAGGGTAATTTGCTGTGTAAGCTGTTTTGGGGAAAAGTGTGAGATAAATATAAATATTAAGTATTGAGTATTAATATTAAGTATTTGTCCATTTGTTCACCCCTTTCATTAGTCTAAGGTGTCGTCACCTTGTTAATCATCTTTCCATCTCACTTTCACCCTTGTTCTCACCTCATCGTCCTCAATCTGCTCATCATACTCTCATCATTCTCTTCATTGTTTCATGTCCCTCCTTCCTGTCTTTCCATCTTCTCCATGATCCGTATTCCCTCTCCCAGCTCATCCCATGTCTTCCTTACAGTCTCGTCTGCTTCATCATCCTCACATCCGATATTAATTAATCGTACGGTTATCCGCCCTTCTCTCTTCATCTTCCGGGCGGAAATGTGTGGCTCTTTCATGCGTCCGTGGCACTGCAGCGGGGGAACCACAATCTAAACTGTCTTTTTCACTCTCGTTCCACAGAACCTGTATCACTTCCTGTCCCAACCCAACTGCTTGGTCCATTTGGACCTGTCCGCCACGGACTGCGTTGTCGACTCGGTTCGTGAGCCGCCTCAGATCCTCTCCCTTTTTCACTTGTGTTCCTGGGGACAGCTGATACGCCACGATTTTCTCGTTACTCCAGATGTGCAGGTCGCCTAACGTTTCTGCAGGATTTAGATAAAAATTCACATTATATCTTGGTTTGGTTATGTTCACCGTTGTATTCAAGCTCTAGCTTCTCACGTGAAGCTTGAAGTGAAGTTGTTGAAAATATAAACTTTCTCCCATTTTTTTGTTAAATGCATTTTATTCATTTAGTCATTTGGAAAATTATTGTTAGCAGTGCAGCGGAAGTCGCATATTTGTATCGTCCACGCCAACAGATGACAGTTAAGAACCCTGAAACAGAACAGGAGTGTCGGACTCGATTAGTTCAATCCACTTGCACAGCGTTTACGGCCCGTGTCTGTTGTTCCCACGGATCAGTGATCCGTAACGCGATGATGAACGGCGATGCGATAAATAAGTCAACAACTGGCACTGAATGGGCATTTGTGGAGAGAATGAATTTTAATTTTCAATTATTTTAAACTGTATCAGTTTTGTTGTAGCTCAAAGTTAGGAAAAATATTACATTAAAAAGTCTTGCAGAACATTTCTCATTTCTTGTAAGTATATCCCAGATTTTCATCGGCGAGATTTATAAATGTATCAAAGAACAACTGGATTATTAAATTATTAACTGTGACTTCACGTTAAAAGTGACTTTGGAATTTACATAAAAAAGACGCTACAAGCAGACTAGCGATGCCAGCTGTGTTTATAAGTTATGGAGATGCTGTATTCAACTGATGAAAACTGAAAACCAGAGAATAAATCAGAGATAATAACCGGGCTCATTACCATAGACAGTCGCTGTGGATTTTTTAACTGCTTCTTTTTCTGACAAGTCCCTTCATCTCTCATTCTGTCTCGCTCCAGTTGTTTGGGCCGCTTCTCCAAGGCTGCTGTGCTGATCTGTCCTACCTAAACCTGTCCAGGAACTCCTTCTCGCACAGGTCCGCATCTCCTTGCTTTCCCCACAGAACGACAGGAGAGTCTTGTCACGTAGGAACGATCCCCGAGCGGGTTAATGCTCAGCTTCACCGGAACATTTCCTCACGGCAGCTCATGACATTATAGGGATGAAGCAAAACTTGTCCATTTCATTTCCTCTCTTTAAACGGCTGCTCATCTTCCCTCTCCTTCTCTGTCCTCGTCCTCCTCAGGAAAGCAAAGGAGTCTCTACCGCTCTTCCGACAGTTCTTCAGCTCGGCGTTCAGCCTCACCCATGTCAGCTTGGCCTCCATGAAGCTGCCCCCCGAGGCCCTTCGGTGAGTCCGAACACCCTGCGAGTGGAACCGCTGGCAGACAGAGGCGGAGGAGCGCAGCGCTCCTGCTGGTGCATAGGGAGCGATCAGGTCCTGTAGGTATCGCGGTGCAGATCCTTTCTTACTCTAGTCAAGGCCATGTATCATCATAGCCTGGACCACGATGTATTTCAAGATGTGGGTAGAATCCAGAATGTTCTTGAGACTTTGGTTTCTTTTCCTTCCTGAGGGACTTAAGACGGTTTGCTGTATCACAGAGTGACCCCATTTACCATAAGAAAATGCAGAAGCCAAATGTGTGTAAGGTGTGCTTGAACCTATCAGAGTAAAGCGCCATAGCCATGGTGTCGCTGGGTTAATTATGTGCCGGGAAGAGGAGCTGCTGTTGTACCCCACTGAAGGACACCTACGTTGTTTTACTACAAAATCCACCGCATTTTCAAGTCATTACTGCAAGTTATTTTTTTATGTGCGTTACAGAGCTGTTGATAATTATGGAAACAATATCCTGTGAGTCTGCAAGAGTGTTTCAGCACCTCCAACCATTTACATTACATTTACATTTATTCACTTAGCAGACACTTTTCTCCAGAGCGACTTCCAATGAACTCTATGTAGTGTCATCAGCCCACACACCTTATTCACCGTGGTGACTTACACTGCTAGATACACTACTTACAATGGGTCGCTCATCCATACATCAGTGGAACACACACACTCTCTCCGTATCACTCACATACACCATACAACAACCATACAACAGAAAGTAAACAACCACCGTTTGTTTGTTTCTTTTTTATTTCCCTCTGCAAAGTATTTAAAAGAGCTGTTGTGGGTGCCAGATATTGGTGCAGTCATCTCTTTGTCCAGGAGTGATGAAGCAGGACCGCGATGCTCCCAAGTTCATTTGTTGCGCATATTAAGAGAATCCCAGAGTGGCCAGAAACAGAAAAGCTTCCACGAACTGCACAAACCCTCCGACATGCTGAGGTCCTGCCTTTGCACATGGCTCATGTGGAAGTCCTCTGTCTCCCTCACTTTATCTCTCTCTCTCTCTCTCTGTCCATCAGGGCTCTGTTACTTGGCCTGTCGTCGAACCCCCATATTAACGACCTGCACCTGGACATCAGCAGCTGCGAGGTACCGGTCCTTGTGCCCACTGGGCTTGCGGTGTCCCCATAAGAGTCCAAATCAGAGCTACTTCTCTTCAGCAGGAAAATTGAACCATAATCACCATTAATAGACATGGGGACCCTGGAGAGAGTCTCAAGGTGCTGACAACCCCAGGGTCCCTCCTATTGCTTGTGCCAGCGACCTTTGGATTAGATTGACCTTCCCTTTTCCAGTCCCTGTCACACAGCTGCATTCAGACAATAAGTTCATGTCCTAAACCTGTACTTTACCCACTGCTCTTGTTGCAGTCAACGGTTACTTACTAGTAGCACGTTTTACCGCAGCTTCTTCTAAAGTTCCGTCATCTCTGATCATTCACACCAACCCGCATCCCCACCCCGACCCCCATTCCCCATCTTCGCACCATCAGCTCAGATCACCAGGGGCAGCGGTCATACAGGAACTGTTCCCCCGGGTCTCCTCCATCGCCACGCTGGACGTGTCTGACAACGGTGAGGATGGCTGTTCTGTGTGTATGCGCATGTCCAACTCCCTCGAGAGCTGTATGTCGGCACTTATTTGTGTTGTTACCGTTTCCTCCCTGTAATAAAGGTAACGGCTTGGTGATGTCATACATGAAGAAAACACACATGACCTCAGGGAGAACACACACACTCCATACACACTGGGCTGGATTTGAACCCATGTTTGAATTACTTACTTACCTGACGCTTTTCTCCAAAGCAACTTACAATGTTAAGATACCTACACATATTTACCCATTTATGCAGACAGATAATCATTACTGGAGCAATTTTGGGTACACCCCTCGCTCAAGGGTACTATAGCTGGAAGTGGTCCAAAGGCAGCTACTGTGACCACTGTGCTATCTACTGTATATACAGTAGATATGAGTGTGTAGTACGGTATCGATGTGGTGAAGATGTGTGACGTCACTCTCTGGGTCTCACCAGGGCTGGACACCGACCTGCTCTCCATCATCCCAGCCCTGTCCCGACACCCCTCCCTGAAACACCTCTTTCTGGGCAAGAACTTCAACATCAAGAGCAGGTAAAATTTGTGACCTTGTGTGTGTGTGTGTGTGTGTGTTAGTCTTGCCAGTGCTGTTGCTCCCACATACTTCTATCCCCACTAGTATGGATGCAGGAGTTTTACTATACAAGGCTTACAATCTTCCTTCCTTCCACGCTGTCCTTTTTAATTAAAGGTGGTCCCCGATTTACGATGGGATTACGTTCTGCGAAATCCATCTTAAATTGAAAATATCATAAGTCGAAAATACATTTAATACACCTAATACACATCTCTGTGTGACAGACTGGGGGGATACGGATCACCACCACCGCCCAGCATCGCGAAAGAGTATGGCTCCGCATATCGCTTACCCAGGAAAACTATCAAAATTCAAAATTCGAAGTACGGTTTCTACTGAATGTCTGTCGCCAGCTCACCATCGTAAAGTCGAAAAAATCATGAGTCAAACTATTGTAAATTGGGGACCACCTGTACAGTACTGAGAGTTGAAGGTATTAATAAAGCGACATTCTCAGACTGCAGAGATCCAGATACTAGGGTGGGGGGGTGTCTTTGAGCACCACATACCCCATGTTATCATAGCTTCAGTTCCTCTGTTCTGCTCCGTTTCTGAGCCTGTTTCCACGGCTGTGTCAACAGGGTCCTGGATGAGGTCCTGCAGAATCTCGTCCAGCTCATTCAGGAAGAAGAGTGTGTGAGTGTGTGAGGTTTTTACCAAAACAAGCGTAAACATTCAGTGGATGTCCCCCACCTGTCTTCACAACCCACAAACACCAAAAACATCCTTGTCTCCATGAAACAAAATCCTCCAATCAGTGTCCCTCACCTGTCTCTGCAGAGACACCCGCTGGTGTCCTCACCTGCTGTGACCTGCTGCGCACAGGACACAGGAAGAACAGCGTTTGCAGACACATTCAAAGAGAGGAAATTAAAGACGGGGAAAAAAGAAACAAAAAAAGACAATATAAATTAAAAAATGTTGCCTCTCCCTCTTGTTCTCTTTATTTCAGATAATGTAGCCAGGAAATAATGCAAATTAAATGTTATTGATTTTTGTTTTGTTTTCTTTAATCGGAGGTGCATTATCATGCTAATAGGCCTTATTTAAAATTCAAATGGGAATTTTAACAGTGTCACACAAAGAACAATAGGAAGAATAACAACAAATAGCGGCAGGAGATGAGAGGAAAGATAAAATTTTCCTTACTATTTTGGACAACATGCCCCCCCCCCCCCCCCCCCCCCACACACACACACACACACACACACACACACACATTGCTGAGCTGTTCTTTTCTCCATGTTTCTCTGCTCTCTTTAACTGAAGGAGTGACACCGAACTAGTAATTCTTATGGTTCCAGATTCACAACCTGAACAAGTAACAATAAGTTACCCTGTTTTCTCAGCCAAACATTACCATCATATGAGTCTCCTTTGGTTGCACTTATTGGAGAGAAACAGAAATATGGTATCTGGTCAGTGATGCCCTTGTGACACATTTCCATGGTTCAGGGCTCGCTTTGCTCTTTCCCTCAGATGATTTCTTCTGTATCCTTCCTCTTCTCTGAATAGATTTCCTTGTCCTTCATTTCCCTCTGTGATTTCATGACTTCTGCCTTCTCCTCTGTTGTGTTTTTGTTCCTGCTTCTTCTTCTAACCATCCCTCTTGTTATTTTTCTCACCATCCCTCTTTTTTCACAATTTTTCTTAAATCTTTGCCCCCCTCCTTCATATCCTGTCCTCCTCTACCCTCATCTGGTCTCCATACACCTTCTGCATCTTTCTCTGCATCTCCCCTCCTGTTTTCTTCTCCATTCATCCATTCCCCTTTCCATACCTTATTTCCATTCCCCCCTTCCATTGCCATTTCCATCCCCAAATTTCATTCCAACCCGTAGGGGCTTCAGTCCCTTTCGCTTGCAGACTCCCGTCTGCGCTCGCGAGGCACGGTGCTGGTGAACGCCCTTGGCAGCAACACCTGCTTGCGTAAGGTGGACCTCAGCGGGAACAGCCTGGAGGATCTTGGGGCCAAAATGCTGGGCAAGGCACTACAAATCAACACCACGCTCAGGTAAGAGTGAGATAGAATGAGGAGCAGAGCAAAATCATGCCCATTTGTGAAGGAGACAAGTGGAGGAGACATAGTAAGGTCAAATGAGGTAGACCACGAAAAGCAACAGGTAAGCTGGAAAGATGGAAGAGGTGCAGATGAATACAATAATGAGGTGAGAAAAGGTAGACGTTCTTTTGACTTGAGAACTAGCTTGAAGAAGTCAACTCAACACCATTCTGATGAGAATAATCACCTGTCAACACCACACTGATTTAAAAAGAGATGATGGTTGAATCAATACCATGTCATACTGAGATAAAAGAGAGATGAGATTCTTTGTCACTGAGGAAATGTTTTTCTATGATTTCATGACAGTATGCATCAGTTAGAGTTTTTACCTCTATTTGCTTGCTTCATCATTTGGTTGACACATGCAGCACTTTATTCATTTAATTCCTTTTAGAAGTGTTTGCTTATCTAATTAACAGCTGTTTTCTTAATTCATTCTTCCTAGGAGTGTGACATGGGATCGTAATAATACCACATCGACAGGATTTTTGGATATCGCCCGAGCCTTGGATCAGTGAGAAATTCAATATTTAGTGCACATTTCAAAGTACTCCAGCACACCACTCAGACAGACACAGACACACCATTCAGTGCTCAGTAGATTAATGCGTGGTTGTGAAGCTCAGTTTACACTGAACGGGAGCCCCACTATAAATACTGAGAGCAAAACCAAAAGGACCTTTGACTGAGCCCTGTGGCACACCTAGCTGCAGCTAGAAAAGGACACATGCAGTACACTGTAAATTCAGAGAACATTCTGCTGTATTCTGCATTTCATTCTTTTTGCACTAAATGCACAATCACTTCACTTTGTTTTGTTATGTATCTTTCACTTCACCACCATCGTTGTATCGTTTGTAAAGTTTTTCTCTGTGAAATTCAACCAATTTAAATTTTTCACAGCAACTTCACCCTTCAGTACATGCCCCTCCCACTCAGTGATGCCACCCAGGCGTACCGCAACAATCCCGAAAAGACAGAGCAGGCTCTGACCAAGGTGGGTGTGTGGGTAGCAGGTTTTTTTTTTTTTTTGGGGGGGGGGGGGTCCTTTCATAGTCTGTTGCCTGATGTTCCTCTGTTGCACATTAACATACAAACATGTACAAAGGAGGATCTTTCATTGATCCCATCTCATAATACTCTCCTCCTCTCCTTCAATCCTCATCACATTTCATCTTTTATTTCTACTGTTTCTTTTATTTATTATTTTCTCTTACCCATATTCAAATTTCTCTCTATCGAACTGAAATCCTTCTCATCTTTGATTCTGTCATCATCCTCCTACTCAATCACTGTGTTTTCTCCATGTCAATCAGTCTCCGTGTGTTTCTTGCTGCCTGTTGGGACAGATCCAGCGAGCACTGCTCAGGAACAACCAGACCCAGCGCTTCTCCCAGCGTCAGGCGCTCCGTCTCCACCAAGGCCTGGTCACCAGCACGGCCGAGCAGGTATGGGAAACCCCTTTAACCCTAACCATAACTCTAGCCCTAACCCTAACCATAACCCTATTCCTTAACATTAATACAACCCTAACCCTATCTCTTAACCCTAACCTTAACCCTAACTCTAACCATTTAATACATATATATGAACCACACATACACACACACACGCATGCACGCACGCACGCACGCACACACACACACAGACAAAACCTCCTTTACTCTCCTCTAAATGCCAGGAATCATAGTACAGTGATTTTTACCTTCTCTAAGGTTCTTTTTGTGCACTGATCTTTATTTGCCTCTTCTCTCCTCTTTCATTTCGTGGTTCCCACCTTTTGACCCCAGGTGATGGAGCGTCTCTGTGTGCGAGTGCAGCAGCAGCTGTCCGTACTACGGGGAGCAGGGCAGGGGGAAGAGCTTCAGGCCGCCAAACAAGTGCTGAAAGAAGCCCGTAATTCTCGTGCGGTGAGTTTGCACGACATCAAGAGTTCCACTTTCGTAACTGTACCTCCACCTATGTGAGCTGCGGTATTTGTGTTCCCTCTCGTCTCCCCATGGACTGCCCTGTTACCCCTGTTCTTCTCCTTCAGCTCTACCCATCTCTCTGTGAACTGGCTCATGTTCTGTCAGTGGACGGGCCAGTCAGACAGAGACTAGATTCCCTGGCTGGGGAGTTAGCCAAGGCAGCTGACAAAGAACTACAGGTCAGTCAGTCTGTCTGTGATTTAGTCCCTATTTCTATATACTTCTAAATGACTGAATTTATTTATCCAGCTGGCACCCTTCTCTGAAGGGCTTCGGATGTTTTACCCTTTATATAGCAAGGTTATTGTTACAATGTCAGTTTAGGCAAAGCGATCAAGGGTTCTAAAGCAGGAGGTGGGATTTAATCCTGCGTCCTTCAAATGGAGGATGGCAACTGTAATCACTACGCCACCTACTGCCATGTCTGGTCGTCTGTGCTTGAGTTCCTTCAACTTTCTGTGTTTGCGCCAGTAAAAATACAACACTCTGTAAATGGGTACATTGCTATAGAAGTTTGATATCTTGACACAGTAAATCGCCTGAGACAATGCTGTCAGCAAATAAAGGTTTATGGTAATAAACTGGGCAGAATAAGGATGAAAGTAGTTAAAGAACTAAACCAGTGATCACAAGACTTGCGGTAGCGGTTCTGTTATTGGACCCTATGCAAAATTAGCAAAATTGCTAAAGAAAGTCAATCAGTTGTATGTTATGTGCTAATTAAGTTGTTATAAATGATAATTTTACATGTATTACTTCTAAATAATGTAACATTTTAACAGACAGATATTGGTTGCTCTCATAACATTTTAAGCGCTTGACCACCTAGTTCATGAAGAGAAAGTTCTTTTATTGGAAGACTTGCTGATTCACTTTGCTTTCATCGGCTTCATCTGTCCACTCAGGTGATTGTGGACTCCATGGTGTCCCTCTGCCGAGAGCTGTGTCCTCTGTCGTCCAGCACCGCGGAGCGACTGACCCCGCCCCTTTCTTCCGTCACCGAGCGCGTGTCCGTGCCTCGCTGTGCCATCCGCAGCGCGCTGATGGAGAGAGCAGCACTGGACATTCACCGAGCAATGGAGTGAGGGAGGGAAAGAGACGGGGCCTAATCTGGGGCGGAACAGGAAGAGGGAGGATTTGGGAAGTGGGGGGGGGGGGGGGGGGGGAGTGCAGATGGAGGTTCTTCTCAGAAGGAGGAAGAGAGTTAATGGAGTGGAGATGAAACACTGACACACTGAGACAGTGGTCCTTCAACTAATCAACACACTTGAGACCGGAAGTCAGTCTGTAAGGACTTAATTCAAGAAAAAAAAAAAATTGAGCTACATTAATATCACAACTGAATTAAGATGATGCAATAAAAAGAGGTTAGCTCTTTAAACTCCTGTTCATTTTCAGTTGTTGACTGATTGATCCTGAGAGCATGTTCAGCATCTCTTACCTTACTGACCACATATGCTTAGAAACACTGGACACGAATTGTAATCAGTCTGGAAGTGAACAGAATGAAGTCTGTCTCACACTCCTTACCATATGTTTGTATCTTCAAAAACTGGTAACTTGGAACGAGGAGCCAGCGTGTGTGTATTCATTTACTGAATGTGTGTGCGGAACATGACCGTGTCACCTCTCCTCTCTCTCTCCTTCTGTCTCAGGGAGGTCAAGCTGTCGGTCGTCTCCTATCTCACCAACTCCATTGTGGATCAGATCCTTCAGGAACTTTACTCCATGCACAAGTCCTTGGTACTGTCTCCCATCTCCCTCTCAGCTCCTCGCCTTCTCGCTGTGTGTCCGTCTCTGTAAATATAGACAGATGTGTGCGTGTAAAGTGGTGCCTTGTGTGCGATTCTGTCAGACCCATCAGGTGGCTCAGGTGAAGCACTGGGAGGACGATGGCGACGGAGGAACAGGTTCAGGGTCTCACCGACACCGGGATTCCCTGGAAATGACAGATGAGGAACTGGCTGCCAGCATTGTGAGTGTGACCACATCAAGTCAAACTCAGTTCAAACAGTGAAAACATCACTAAAATATCAGAGTAAAACAGTCATTTTTCAGCTGCAGTGTAATGACGAAACACAGAATGATACACTTCCACAGCCAGTATGTTACCACGGTGTCTTCATCAGCTCCAGTAATCAGGCTGTGGCTTTCTGGGAGAAGCACGTATGTTTGCTTGTTTGTTTGTTTTTTATTTACGAAACGATCAACATTTTCTTTTCTAGGACACACTGGCGATTAAGAAGCGAAGTGGAAGGACGAGAAGAATTCGTCCTGTCTCCACCAGACTGAGTGAGCATGTCTGTAAAATTCATGTTCATAAGGGATGTGTTTCCAGCTCAGTGTTTTCGGTTCCCCTCTCAGAACACGGGGACTCCGGTCTCCTCCCGAGGAGGAACAAATAGGATATGTTCACTTCCCTTAACTCATGTCACACTACCACTTTACTGTCCTCCTTTATCCCACGTCTACTCTCATTTTACCACGTTTGTCCTATTCCATTCTATAATCCCCAATCTACACATATTCTACTACCCTTGCCAAGCTATCACCCTGGAGAGGCTGGTTTTTCCCATCCAGTTACTCCATGTCTACTCCCATTGTACTAACTCTACTCTCCTCATACCCTATTATAGCTGTAAACTCTCATCCTATTACCTGTTGCCTACTCCCATCCTACTAATCGTGGTCCTCTACTGCGCCACTACCCCAAGCCTTTTCCCATCCTGCTACCCCTTGTTACCTCTAAGACAGTCTTCTGTCCATTACATAGAAATTAAATTCCAAACTCAAAGAAATACCAGTTCCCGCTTGCTGTTGGTTGCTATTGGTAACCACTAATCACAGTAGACAGTTGCAGTGGTCCAGAGTTTATATCGGAAGCCTGGAAGCAAGGTGAGGGACACCCTGGATTGCATGCCAGCCCTTTGTTGGGGGAAAGAAAAAGAAATATCGGGGAAAGCTGTGTTATGATTAAACATGACGCATTCAGCAGACATTTAGAACAAGAGGTAAAGAACACTGTAATGGTATAGTCGTGTGACCAAACGACCAATGCATTATTGGCCATCATGTTACGAATTTTACCTGCCTGTTTACCTGCTGAGCCAATGGGTGACACGAAAGAGCAAGTAAACGCAATGGACTGATGGAACCCCCTTAATTCAACTCAATTCCACAATGTTTACAGCTCATATCTGCAGTTTCTGAGTGTCAGGGATCAAGAACAAGGTGGGGAATGTTACACATTCATTGGAGGAAGATTACAGGACAGGACAGAGAAGGAATCTGGGAGAATATATTTTTTAATTTTAGAAATTTCACGTTTATAGCATCACGCTAATAAAGATACTGAAAAAACCAAACTGTGGAATCTGTGTCTCATCCCCTTTCCTCTCACAGGCCTTTGTGATGATTCCAGCTCTTCAACACCACCCTCAGCACCGCCTCTCTCATCTCCCCTATCCCGCTCGGCATCGTGGGAGTGTCTCTCCACCCTGCCTACCCAAGGCGCACCGCTGCATCACGTGACCCGCGTCAGACCGAGGCCCCCGAGGAGGCATCGCGGAGGACATGCGTCTCTCTACTCAGTGAGACATTCTGTAACGTAAATCAGTGCGTGTTGATACGTGCGTAACACACGTGGACAGAGGCTCCAATCAACTGTGTTCAGACGCGTGTGAAGCTCCTCGCTAATGGGTCAAGCAGTTCCTTAACTGCTCTGCACTGGCAGAGCTTATTGCTGATACATGGATCCTGAGACCTGGAAGAGCAGATTTTTGCATCTGGGTCTTTTAATTTCAACTCACGAGAGCCCAACTTCCTGTTCACTTCCAGAGATTAATTGACAATATTGCCCCCCAAAAAGGCTTTTTAATTGAATCTAATGATGCACAACACAAATAAACCGAAACACGTATGACTGCAGGCCACGCTGGCTCGCGGCTCTTCGAATTGTGTTTGGATAATTCCCCGGGAGAGGCGCGCAAAGCCAATTATGTTAACAGGGTTAAGTAATAATTTTGGAGTGTGTAAACAGCAAGGCGCTCAAATATGAAGTGGGAACCGCTCCCCGAGGGATGGAGCGCTCGGAGTCCGTTGATTTTCTGCCCAGAAACCTCATTGCACATCTTGTGGCACGTTGACTGAGGCTGCTGGAGGTCTTCCTGCTGACTGGGGATAGTCCTGAACATAAGAAAAAATATATATTCATATATGTATTTTTTCTCCAGATCATTCTCATATTCATTTATTTGCCTCTCGGTCTCCTTGTCGCTGTTATTATTTGAAAAGGATGAGGAAAAGTCAGTAAGAATTAATTTAAATGACAATGAAATGTGCTTTATTGCTCTCTTTATTGCATTTGCGAGAAGAACAGAAAGGAATATGAATAAACATAAGTGATGAAAATTGTTTCATTCTCTCTCTCTCTCTTGCTCAGCACTGCACTGAGAACGGAGTAGTGACACCGATTGACGATGGACTTCCAGATTTTTACACAAAGAGAGTTCTGCCTGACAGGTATACACACACACACACACACACACACACACACACACAAACACACCAGACACAGGCAGGAAGGACACACAAATAAACAATAAGCAGAAGCATTCAAGCTTTTCTTCCTGAGCAACACAAGCTGATGGAAGGTGTAACCTAGCAACAGCTCCAAACTGGTCCTCTAGTCACTGCAGAAGTATAGAGACAATAGGGACACTGGGGGGTTAGGACTGGGATCAGCCAGTCCGCTCTAGGGTGCGAGATGTAGAGGAACGACAGCTGGAATCTGACATCACTTTCTCCCTCCAGTGTATTCCTCTTTCACTTTCATTCCATCTACTTCTTACTTCTCCCCATGTTCACCTCTCATCTCTCATCTCTTCTTTCCTGTTTCTTCTTTCCCCGTTTGTCTCCCTCTCTGTCTCAGTCAGCTGTCATCCCTTCACAAAGCCCAGTCGCTCCGCAGGAAGAAAAGACGCAACATGTTGGCCATCTTCAGTTTCCGGAGGAACCGTCACTCGACGCTGTCCAATCAGGGCACGGAAACTGGCGGATGGGGAGGAGCCTGTGGAGACGAATGTCGGACAGTGGCCACAGCACCCACTGGGTATGGCAGTCTTATCAAATGCACCCATTTCCAATCCATCATCGACCTTTGGCGCAAGGTGCTCTTCTGTGAAGTATCCTTTTGAAGTACCTACCGTGTGGGTAAGGAGTGCAGTGATGTTCCATATTCCAGAGATCCAAGATCCAAGTTCCATTGCCCTAGTTTAAGCCCCTTAAATGTGATCTGTCTATTGATGTAGGTTGAGTGAGGTTAGGGTTATGATTTAGGGTTAGCAGTAGTGGTTGGATTTAGGGGTTAGGGGTTAGTGGTTAGTGGTTAGGGTTAGCGGTAGTGGTTAGGGGTTAGGGGTAGTTGTTAGGATTAGGGTTATTTGTTAGTGGTTAGTGGTTAGTGGTTAGGGGTTAGGGTTAGTACTGTATCTAACCCCCACTATTCACCAAAAAAGTATGTTTTCCACAACCCTAGAAGGCCACAGAAAGGCAGTGTCACGCTACTGCAGGAACAGACTTCACCCTTAGACTGCGGTACAGAGAGACACGTCTGAGCCTCTTCGTCTCTCCACAGCACTGCCACTGAAAATGTCTACACGCTGCTGCAGCCCCCGAGGATTCCTGGGAGGGCCGATTCTCCCGGAGAGGGGGCTGAGAAGCGGGTAGAAAAACAGAGAGAGACGGAGCAGGTGGGGCAGACAGAGGTTCAGTCCCCGCAGGACGTAA
Source organism: Scleropages formosus (assembly GCF_900964775.1). NCBI lineage: Eukaryota > Metazoa > Chordata > Actinopteri > Osteoglossiformes > Osteoglossidae > Scleropages > Scleropages formosus. Next base: position 31,437,289 of record NC_041814.1, on the reverse strand, counting down.
GGCTTGGTTTAGAGGGAAAACCCTCCAGTCTCTCATCAAGACAGGTGAGGACATTGTCTGGCTCTGTCTGTACAATTACCATGTAAAACCATGTTTTTGGCGAAGTAACCACTGTGACAATTTGACAGACTCTGCACCCAAATAGCAGCTGAAACATTAAACACACAGTTGTGATTTTTGTTCTTTAGAGGATTCCAGAACTGTTCTGATGTTTTAAACTTGGTTTCACTCAGGCTTGCTCTGTGTTTAAAATGTAACAGGAGTTTTGCAAGTTTTGTAAAAAGAAAGGGAAACATTTTGTGAAAAAGATGTTTTTTTAGTCATTTACTTTATTTAGTTATTTAGTTATTATTTATTTTTTCCAATTTAAACTGAAGAATTAAACTTTGATGAAGCTGGACAGTGATATAGGCTTCCCGCCGAAATGCATCCATCCCCAAAATAAAAAAAAAAAAAAGTATTTTGGTCAGCTGGTGTTTGCTCTCTGCTTTACCCGACTAATTAGTACACTGGAGATTTAAAAGGAATGGATTAAGAACTAGTGTGAACCAGAACTAAGAAATAAGTGAGACGGGAGACAGGTTCGGCTCAGGGACGCCTGTATTACTGTATGACATCATCAGCGAATCTCTTCCCACTCTGTCATGTTCCAGATGTCAGAAGCAGCTCGGGAGACAGACAGACAGACCCACAGGCAAACACTGGTGGATCCTGCAGCGGACCGAGATTCGGAGACGGAGAGGCAGACTCACGGACAAAAAGTCCTCGAGCTGACAATAGACAGCCAGGCCCGAATGGAGAGACAGACACCTACACAGACGGGGACGGCGCCGACAATGAACAGACAGCCAGGAACAGAGAGATGGACACCTAAACAGGCAGCGATGGATGGAGAAAGACAGGGAAGGGGAGCAGCAGATATATCAGCAGACAGAAAGGCAGTCTCAGAGAGGCAGACGCACAGAGAGACAGGAGTGACCCCAACAGTGGATGGACAGTCAGAATCAGAGAGACTGACACACAGACCCTCAGAGGCAGACTCAACATTAGACAGAGAGACAGGAGCAATGAGACAGGCACACAGGCTTGTGGACTCAGATCTAATGATCGACAGACAGTCTGGTTTGGAGAGACAGACATACAGAGAGACAGGGGTGACCCCGACGATGGACAGACCATCCGTAACTGAAAGACAGACATACAGACCAATAGAGACACAACTAACGGTGGATGGAGAAACCAGAACAGGGAGACAGGCACATAGGCAAGTAGGGACAGAACTAACGATAGACAGACATACTGGTTCAGAAAGACAGAAACATAGAGAACCAGAGGTGACCTCAACTATGGACAGACCATCAGTAACAGAGAGACAGACATACAGACAGACAGAGACACAGCAAGCAATGGACACAGAGGCAAGAGCAGGGAGACAGTCATACATGCAAGTGGAGACAGAACTAACAATAGACAGACATTCAGGTTTGGAGAGACAGACATACAAGGAGACAGGGGTGACCCCAACGATGGACAGACCAACAGTAACAGAGAGACAGATGTACAGACAGATAGAAATGCAACCGACAATGGACAGAGAGAGAGGAACAGCGAGACAGGCATACCGACAAGCGGGGACAGAACAAACGATAGACAGACAGTCTAGCTCCGAGAGACATATGTACAGAGAGACAGGGGTAACGCCAACAATGGACAGACCATCAGCAACAGAAAGACAGATGTACAGGCAATTGGAGGCACAGCAAACAGTGGACAGAGAGACGAGAGCAGCAAAACAGGCATACAGACAAGTGGGGACAGAACTAACAATAGACAGACAGTCTGGCTTGCAGAGACAGACGTATAGGGAACCAGGGGTGACCCCAACAATGGACAGACCTTTAGTAACAGAGCGACAGACATATAGACAGACAGAGACACAGCTAAAAATGGATCGGGAGGCAGGAAAGGGGAGACAGGCGTACAGGCACGTGGGAGCAGATCCCGCAACTGACAGACAGATTGGTTTGGAGAGACAAATACATAGAGAGGCAGTTGTGTCCCCAACAACAGACTGTCAACCAGAAGCTGTGAGACAGATATATAGACCAACAGAAACACAGCAGACAGTAAACTATGAGACAGGGACAGGGAATCAGTCATGCAGACATATTATGGCAGAACTGACAATAGACAGACAGTCTGGACTGGAGAGACAGACACATAGAGAGGTAGTGCTGTCCCCAACAATGGACAGACACCTTGAAACTGAGAGACAGATGGGGGCAGAACTAGCAATAGACAGGCAGCGTGGTTTGGAAAGACACATGTTTAGAGAAGCAGGAGTGTCCCCAACTATAGCCAAGCACCCAGGAGCAGAGATACAGGCACATGGTCAGCTTGTGGTGGAGCCAACAGTGGACAGAGAAACAGGATCGGAGAGACAGGCATACAGACAAGCAGTGGCACAAATAGCAATGGACAGGCAATCTGGTACCGAACGACAGCTATATAAAGAGGCAGGAAATATTCCAACGATGGACAGACAGACAGAAAGACAAATATATCGACAGACAGAAAAGGACTCAGCAGTCGACAGGCAGCCAGCAATGGAGACACAAACACACAGACATGCTGGAATGGTGAGACAGATGCAAAGACAGGCTGGAAGAGAGCCAGCACTGGACAGACAAACACACTCACAGAGTGGAGGAGATCCTGTGGACGGACAAACACATAGACTGGCAGGAGGAAATATGAGTATGGACAGACAGGGGCATACGCAGACAGGAGACCAAATGGACAGGCAGATACATAAAGAAAGTGAAGGAGATCAAGCAATGGACAGACATACATATAAACATGCTGGAGGAGATCCAACAATTGACACACAGACATACAGACAAATAGGGACAGACTCAGCAGTGGACAAAGAGACATTTAGGCAGACTGGAAGAGACCCAACAATGGACAGGCAGCCATACAGAAAGGCTGCAGGAGACACAACAACCGACAGACTATCATACAGACAGATAACAGGAGACCCAACAATGGACAGGCAGAAATATAGACAGGTTGGAGGAGACCCAACAACGGACAGGCAGGTACATAGACAGGCCAGAGGAGACCCAACAATGGACAGGCAGGTACACAGACAGGCTGGGGGAGACCCAGTGGACAGACAGACATATAGACAGACCGGGGGAGACACAACAATGGACAGACAGGTGCATAGACAGGCTGGAGGAGACCCAATGATGGACAGACAGGTACACAGACAGGCCGGAGGAGACCCAGTGGACAGACAGACATATAGACAGACCGGTGCACTGTTAACATTTGACAGGCAAATAAGAAGTGAGAGACAAACCCAAAGACAGACAGTGGTGAACCAAGCAATGGACAGACAGGGAGGAACAGACACACAGAGAGACAGACGAATTGGGGAATTCATGCCAGTAGACAGGCAGTCCAGCAGGGTGCCACAGGGACTATACTGCCAGGTTGAGAGACACTCGGTGTCTAGTGGACTCAGCGACAGACAGGCCGGATCGAGCACTTTGGACAGGCATTCGGAAAGACGGATGGTTCCAGTCACGCAGGTGGACAGACAAAAAGATTCCGTGCAGACAGATGGACAACCAGTGTGGGATGCACATGCTTACAGGCGCACAGCATCGGAAAATCAGGGCGACAGACAGACGGCGCCGGACACACAGACGTACAGACGGGCCATGTCCCTCCGGCTGAGGGAGCAGCAGGCTGCGTCTGAGACAGTCACAGTGGCCTTCACCCAGAGGGGCAGACAGGACGATGCCCCTCTCTTAGCGGAAAGAAGACGGGTGGGAGGAGATGTGGACAGGCTTGTCCACTATGGGAGAAAACCAGACCCTCCCCCTCAGAGCAGCAAGCCCACCCTGGCCAAGTTGAGACAGAGACACCTGCAGGAGACATCTGGTACTGCAGCCTTTCGTTTGAACAGTGTGATCAGTCGTTCATTCTCCAGATAATCGCTGTCTGTGTCTAAAGCTCATCACCTGTTCCTGATGTACTTTTCTTTACTCAGACATGAATGTTGTTCTGGAGAAATGCATCAAGTCAATTAATAAAAGTAAATGTAGTGCAGCTTCCTAGTCCCCAGCGATGGATGTTCCTAGTGGTGATACCACCACTTTGCTGATCCCTCCAGTAGCAATACCTACAGAGGTGACATTCAAATAGCAAATGCTTAGATGATCAGAGCAGATGGTTTTGGACTCCCTGATGGAGCCGTCAGGAGATTGGCAGAGAAGCGGCTCTCGACGAGATGGGTTCGAGACCCTTCTTCAGTGTGAGAGGGTTCCAGCAGCTCTGAGGGACACAGGGAGTCCAGGATGTGTGGGGCAAATTCAAGAACTGATGGATTTTGGACCCCCAAGGATTTTGGACTTCCAAGCGTCTGGAGGTGGAGGAACACAGAGATCTTGCTGGGCTGTAGGAAGTGATCAGGACCTGCAGGTATCAGGGTGCAGATGCCTTGATCATCTTGTAGAGTATGTTCTGAAGGACTGAGGAGGGGCAACACATGAGAGCATTTTGGCAGGTCGAGCACAACTCGCGTCTTGGAAATTTATTCTGTTAGGTTTTTTGACAGTGTAAAATGGCAACACTGAAGATTTCCAAATGACCAAAGTGAAAAACTGGAGTAAAACTGTTGAGTTTGAAGCAGTCTGTTACCATGGTGACAGCGAGGACACGCAATACGGGCTGACACACAACGAGCAGCTCGTTTTACTCCCCTTGCAATTTGTCCCGTGCCCAGGTGTGGAGGACGTGAATGCGAACGGAGACAGGGACGCGCAGAGGAAGCAAACGAAAGAGAGACTCGAAGCGGCGGAGAGCGGCAAGGAAACAGAGGTGCGGCCGCCTCCCCTCCCGGAAAAGGTGTGTGCGCATGTTCGCCCGCGCTCACCTGTTCCCGCGTGTTCGTACCTTTGTGTGTCCACCTGTGCTTTTTCTCATGAGTCTCAATGACCAGTGTGGGTGCGCGTCGTTCTTTGTGTGCCGTTGCCCGAATGCGAGTGTGTCAATTCAGTCTTGGTGTTCATCTCCCCTGCACACAGCCAGTCAATGTCCCCGCGCCCGAGATGTCCAATGAGAAAAGGGTCCCGCCCCCTTCTGGCAAGACTGGCTTGAGATCTGAAGTGCCAGTCCCTCAAGGTAGCCAACACATGTGGGTGTGCAGCCTGTGAATTTGTGCTGCTGCTCATTTGCTCTCATCACTTAGGCCTCATGAAGGCAAACCTCATTGCACCGCGGTGCGATGAGGTGAAACACGGTGACATGGAACACACGGGAGTGAACTTGTCTTGGTGTGTTGCTGTGATGCTAGCAGTAAAGGCAGTGATTGTGAAAAAGCGATGATGGTAATGGTGATGATGAAGATGACCACAGCGAAAGTGCTGAGGATGACGATGATGATCGCGGCACTGGTGAGGACAGTGATGATGGATGTAATGTGGTCACTAGAGTATAGGCGACAATGTTCACGAAGAAGAAGATCACTGCAGAGGTGATGACAGCGGGGATATTAAGAATGGTGAGACGATGAAGGTTATGACGTATTTGACAACGTTTGCGGTGAAGACAATAATGACATTGCTGATGACTGAGATGATGAAGTCGATGGCTTTGATGATGGTGATGATGAGGACATGTTCTGAACAGGTGAAGAGGCAGTTAGACCCCCAGTGCCAGTGAAGCCCCAGCGAAGCAAGAAGCCTCTCTCTTCTGACAAAGGTACCGGCGCTGCGGCCCTTGGAGGCCCATCTCTTTGGGTCTTTTGGGAGCGGAGCCGCGTTTCCTCGTACCTGCGCTACCAGTGCTACCTGTGCTCGCACGCTTGGCTCTCGTAGCTTCTCGTTCCTTCTCATTTGCCATGGTGTTCTTCTGTCGCGCCCATCCCCCACGCGTCCCTGCCCTCTGACATCGTGTGCGGCTGTGTGTATTTGTTGCGGTCTCCCCCCCCCAGGCCTGGACCGGGACACCCCCGGTAACACGGAGAGGCCCTCGAACCGCAAACCGCCTGTGAAAAAGCCCAGACTCCCCCAGAACAGAACCAAATCCCAGGAGCTCCTTGGTATTGCACATGCACCCGCGCGCGCGTGTGTGTGTGTGTGTGTGTGTGTGTGCGCGCGTGTGTGTGCGTGCCTGTGCGTATGTGTGTGTATCTGTGTTCATGCAGCAGCTCAACCATTGTGACCGAGCAGAACGCAGCAACCGCAGCCCTTACGCTCCCTTTGCCTTCCCCCCTTCCCCAGACGGCGAACATGCGGCGTCGAGCGGCAGCACGCCTCCGTGACCACCAGCAGGACTCACCTGGCAGGGGATCGGGGTTGCCGGGACAACTCTGGAACATTCAATCCAACGGAAAAAAGGGATAAGGAGCAGAAATGGATGGTGGGGTGTGGGGTGTTGGGTGTTGGGGGGGGGGGGGGCATGTAGAGATGTAATGAAATGAAAACACATTGACTCAGAGAGCATTTATTTGTTTACTTCTTGAGTGTGTGTGTTTTCCCAATTGTTCTAACTGCCATGCACACACACACACACACACACACACACACACACACACACACTTAGATTAATCCTCCTTGAGATCCCACTTTGGCTCCTTTTCTTTTCCTGCTCTGTTATCCCCTCCGCAGCTACATTTCTTTTTTACTCACAGAGAACTAAAATGCTTTGCAGAGGTCACATAAGGTCAGTCCGGTTTGTTCGCATCGACGACTCGCGTTACCATATTACTGTGCTGCTAACAACCATTGCAAGTACTGAAACTACCGAGTTTTCAAGTTATTATTATTATTATTATTATTATTATTATTACTACTACTACTCTTGTTGCCGTTGTGTGTTTCTAGCCCACTAATAAAACAATTTAATATTTCTTTTCTTGCTGTTATCAAATCTGTCTTTAATCTCGGAAAAAATACTTCTGGTTTGCTAACTAATATTTGTCATTAAAGGAAGTCCAATTATTTATTTCTATTTCTGCTGCCACCTGTTGAAATTATATATTTTATAAGGATAACACTTTAAGACGATATTAATTAATAAAGAATTATTATACTGAGAGAACTGTGCAAGTGAATATTGTGCCTCCGACGTCCTCTATTTCCGTGGCTCGTGTTCATTCTGTCACAGCAGAGTATTTCATTACCTTCCTTCTGCACTTACTGCTCTGATCACCCTTTCTCCTCTCAGCCATTCACTGCAGACCAGCAGGTGAACACAAGCAGCAGCACATGTGCTTTTCTAACCGACAGGGGGTGCTGAAAGTCTTTCGGTGAAACTTCCATTCGCACACACGCACTCACACACACACACACACACACACACACACACACACACACACACACATTGAAACCACGGTAAGCCAGAGCCTAACCCAGCAACACAGGTCACTAGGCTCGAGGGGGAGGGGCCACACCCAGGACAGGATGTTAGTCCATAGCAAAGCACCCCAAGCAGGAATTAAACCCAAGAACCACCAGTGAGCAGCACCCGGCGAAGCCCACTGCACCACCAAACCCCAGCTTCTATTCAATTCCATTCTAATCACTATATTTGTACAGAACTCTTCACACAGTGACACAGAGCGCTGAACAAAAGATCAAAGGCATAATATAAATAAAATGTTGAATTTATATTGCAGTACTACAATAACTCAGTTGATCAGTAAAACTGTAAGTAAGCCAAGTAGCCACAGGCAAAAGAAACAAACAACAAAAAAAAAAAAAACTCCCACCTGAAAAACCTCTGGCTGCCCACCCGTCCAGCAGATTATAGATTAAAAGAGACTTTAAAGTCAATTTACAGATATTTATAACATTGTTGCTAAATGCTAATAAGCTGATCTTCCGGTTCACATAGGTATGTCTCGTCTACCATGGCAGACAGTCATCAGTTTCCGTCAATATGGAGCGCTGGCATCACGGCCGGCCTCTTCAGCTCTCATCACTGGGAAACAATGCTCAACAATAAATAAACAGTTAGTAACTGATGACATAATGACATTTATACAGAATAAGAGACACAAACAACAAAGACAGAATTAAGAATAGACAGAAGTTACATCTGTCATGGATACGCAATGTGAACATATAAGTCTTAAGCCCGGATTTAAAGGCTGAGACAGTCCGGGGAATTCTGGCAATAACTGACAGACTTTTCAAAAGTTTGGGAACTCTGTAGCTAAGGGCACACCCTCCTCCTAACATTTTATTTATCACAGGTACTTTAAGGTAGCCCGCTTCCAATGAGGAAAGACAACGTTAATAATTGCAATAAAGTAAACCGGAGCAATGGCTTTGCTGTCTTATTTGTCAAAGTAAGATCTTTAATAGTGTAATCTTTTGATTACTTAACTAGAAGCCAGTCATTCATGTGCTTTCTGGAAGGTATTTTATTATTATTAATAATAATAATAGGACACCTTTGTTCAGGGCAAATTACATTGTGAGGTTTGTACTCCAAGCTAGTTACAATGATTTACCGGATACAACAAGACCATTTTCACTTAAGTAATTCATGGTAAGTACCTTGATCAAAAATAGTACAGCAGTCATGGGATTCAAACCAATAACCTTATGTATGGAAAGGAGCAGGTCTCACTATTTTGCTACCCACTGCCCCAAAGTGTGTATGAAAGCACCCTGAAGAATCTGTCCATTCTGGACTGTGACATAGTTAGAGAAGAGGACCTGTGTCTCTTATATAAGTCAAAGAGCTAATGTGGACTTACACAGATTTGCTCCAAAAACACAAGCATTTCCCTCCTTGTTTACTTTTTATTGCATTTTCTTCACTGACCTGTTTGTCTGCAGTGGACCCAAGGTGAGCTGCACGTGACAGTAAAGTGCACCCAAACACAACCAAAGTGCACCGCTGCCTTGATTACAAAAGGATCTAGTGGGCAAGAGATGCACAGAAGACCGGAACTTGGAGCTGCACTGAAAGATCTGCAAAAGAGCCTCAAATGTGTTGACATGTCCACAAGAATGAAGAGCAGAATTTCCAGTCATGCCACAGGGCTGTGGAAGTTGGACATTGAAGGAGCAACATGGAAAACATGAAGGTGACCTTTAAGGACACCACTGACAGCCGGGGAAACGATCACATGGATGTTGGATCAAATCGGGCGAGGGGACCGCACTCTGCGCACAACGTGGCAGGATAGGATTCTTTCGAAAAGAGAAACCCCAAGGACATGAGTGGAGGACAGAACTTTCTGGAGAAATTCTCCATGAAATTGGTCAAAGAAGCAACTTTCAACAACAACTCCAGCACTTTCCTGAGTTTTTCTGAACCCTGAGCTAATGTGCTCCTATCTCCATGGCAACAGGAGCCCATTACCATATTCGCTGTACTTTTTCCCGGCAGTTTGCTTGTTATCATATCGTGGCCCAAGGCCAGCCGAGCTTAGAGGGAAATGAAAACTCGCTCATCGCCATCACGAGGCCACAATGTCATCCTGTCCACCTTTCTCTGTGTGTCTGACTGGGTCAGTGGTCCCGGTCGCTTCTGCAGTGTGACTTTGACTGGGAAAAGCTACAGAAATTTATATAAACACAGACAATATGCACATTTATGCCAACACATAGATGCACATTCATACACACATTAACACACTATCTTACAAAGATGCAGGCACTGACACACAGACACACACACACACACACACACAACCAAACAAATTACAGACACATGGTGTGCCTCTCTGCAGGGGATTCAAGTACTGAACATTTTCTTGTATTCACATTCATGAAGGTACATGAAGGTACATTAAAAATCTTTACACATTTTATGTTTTCTGTGACTATGAAAGAAGAATACCAGACTCATGTTTACACTTACATTTATTCATTTATCAGATGCTTTTCTCCAAAACGACGTACATCTCAGCGAAAATACAATGTGTTCGTTACATTAAGAGAAAGAGACATGGCTGCAGACGTGTGATTCTTAAGTTAACCTACTTTGCTACTTTCCGCATGATGCACCGATGTTCATCGCTCAAGTAGGTGAATAAAACGCAGGATAGATGAATCCTGATCACCTTCCTACAAATTTTTTTAATAAGGTACACAAACCTTCACATACAATACAGGATTATGTGTGTAAAGGCTTATCTGGGGATGCTCATAAAGTTATGGTGCCTGAACATTTACACCATACATGAGCTTAAGAGATGATGGGTGAAGTCAGTCTGGAATAGCTGAGTTTTCAGACCCTTCTGAAATGTGGACAGAGTTTCAGCAGTTCTGAGTGAGAGGGGGAGGTCATTCCACCGCAATGGAGCCAGAATCGAGAACCTCTGTGCTTTACCTTTCGTGAGCAGGACACCAAGCGGGAAGATGTGGACGAGTGGTTCGTCAAGTCCTGTAAATATCTGGGATCAGTTCTCCTGATAATTTGTATGCTATAACCAGGTTTTTGAATTTGATCCAGGCAGCTATAGGAAGCCAGCGCAGAGAAATGAGTAGAGGAGATATATGGGAATGCTTTGGAAAATCAAACACAACTCATGCAGCAGCAGTGTTCTGTATCAGCTGTAGAGGTTTGATGGCAGCAGCAGGAAGGCCACACAGGAGAGAGCTGCAGTATCCAGACAGGAGGTCACCATGGCCTGGACAAGTAGCTGGGCAGAGTCAGTTGTGAGGAGAGGACGGATCCTGCGGATGTTATGCAGGATGTATCTGCAGGACTGGGTTGTGGCTTCGATGTGCTGAGAGAAATACAGACTTGAGTCAATCGTCACTCCCAGACTCTTAGCCGAGGAGGTAGGAAAATGAGTGAGTTGTCCAGTTTGATCGACAGATTGTGACAGGAGGACAGGCCAGCTGGGAGTTGAAGAATCTCTGTTTCGGAGAGGCTCAGCTGGAGGTGGTGAGCAAACATCCATGCAGGGATGTCCTACAGGCAGGCAGCGATGCGTGGGGAAATGTCTGATGTCTCATGTAAGGACAGTTGCACTATGTTTTCACTTTTCTATTACTGTCATTATACAGTAGTGAAGGTTTTTTTTTTTACTGTCACTGAATTTATCTTTCATTACGCTCATGATTGTAAGTTTCAGTGATATTAAAATGACAACAACAGAAAATAAAAACTCAGAGTTTCCACATTCTCAGGTTCAATGTGGATTAGTGACCAGTGATACATACTGAGATTTTAGAAATATAAGGGAAGAAAGTGCAATTAAAAATAATTAAAGAAAATTAAACGAAGCAAACAAATAAACGAGTAGCTAAGTTCAAACATTTCTATCTCAGCTGTCCATAACTTGACGAGCCAATAAATGACCTAAAAAGGCTGAAAACTAACGCTGTTCAAGACTAAAAGGAAGAATCTCCATATCACTTCTTTAATTCTGTGGGTTCATTTATTTCTTTCTCACTTCTGTGGTCTGATTTTGGATGTAGAGATTGACACTTTAAAGTAATATTCCGCTGTCGACAAGTGTCTGTGTGTGTGTGCTGCTTCACAACCCATTCGCAATCCCAGTGCGGGGAGGTGAGAGGCCCAAAGGCACCCAAAGCAATCATGACACGCAGTGTTCAGCAAGGAGAAGAGAAATTGTCGCCCACAATTGCCAGTCCAAGAGCGTTTATGGGAAATAACAGTCAAATCGCCGAGCGTCTCGTAGTCCGTCAACCCTGTTGCGTGTCCAGAGGAGAGTGTGGGCCGCCCCACGCCATCCCTCATTCCCCCACTCGCTCTTTTGTTTGAGAGAGAGGTGTGCGAACATTATCTTTCTTAATCCCCGAACGAGGGAGGGAAGCAGGGATGATCTGGAGCAGGGGGATGGTGGTAGGAGGACGAGTGGGACGGAATTAACAGATTTAGTGTCATCTTTCAGTCTGGGAGTTGGGCCAAATTATCGACCAAATTAATCCCCATCTCCCCTTTGCTGCGCTGCCTCAGGCATCGCCGTAGCAATCTGCTTCCACGTTTCCCTCCAAAATTCAAATTGGAATTTACCAGAACGTTATCTAAAAAACACGTGTTTCTCAGACATACACTAAAACTCAGATTCACTGAGAATTTGTTAAAATCAGTGCAATTTCTCTCCCACCATATGGATTTCTTACATCCATATTTTTGGATTGTGGGACAGTAGACCATCTAGTATGGTACTAGTTACAGTGAATGATTCACTGGTGGTCAGTGTGTAGGAATGTTTAGCAGTGGTCAGTGCAGTGCCGTGGTTTAAAAAGTTTGAATACAAATGGTCACTGTGGGTCAGTGTATAAAAGTAGTCAGTCAAGTGGTTATTGTGATCAGTACAAAAAAGAGGCGAAATAGCAGGAGCAGTTGGACCAGTAGAGAAAAGTGGTCAGTGTGAAACAGCCAGAAGGAGCAGTGGTCAGTACAGAAAAAATTATTCTTTTCTCGAGTTTCTTTGACAGCTTCATCGACTCCATTGTTGCCTTGTTGTATCATGAACTCCACAACACACCTTCAATACATATTGCAGTCTTGGTTTTCATATGATGAGAAATTTCCAGGAGGTTTCTCATTACTTAATTGAAAATACAAACAAACAAGTAAAGTAATAAAGCAGAATGTAGGTGTCAGTGGTTTGAATACATGTTTTCACCCATAAAGGGTTACAATTAGGCCCGTTATAGAACTTGGATTAGAGTTCATCAGCGTAATCTTCTGCAGCTCTGCAAACACAACTCCTTTCCAGGTCCTGAAGGGTTGGTGATTCTCAAAAAAGGTGGCATCAGTGGTTGCTGGACCTTCCGGTCGAGGGAGTCAAGGGTCGGGGGTTGGGCGGTGGGGGCGCTGTCTTCGGATTTTCATCGTGTCTTAGTGTCTCCTGCTCCAGTCTAGATTACAGACAGTTTATTAAAGCACCAGGATCTGTTAATCTGACACCAGATTAGGACAGGAGATCCATCCCTATAATCCCATGACTAGCCTAATAATCTCCTCACAATGAGAGCCCCCTCCACATCCACACGCACACACACACACACACACACACACACACACACACACACACACACACACACACATATGCAAAGAGCTCCTGACACAAGTTTATACAATCATACTTATTTGCTGCAGCACATTCTCACACTGGACACATAAACACAAACCAAGACGGCTTCCTCAACCGCAAATGGAGAGCAGAGATGTACATTAAGTGGTCACTTTATTGGGTACACCTGCCTCTTAAGACAGACAGCCTGCTACCCCAAAAAGCTAAACCTATGGTCTTAAGTCAGTATATATAAATAAAGCAGAAGGGTCAAGAGATTTACTTATAGTCAGTCTCAGCATTACCAATAGCAGCATACATGATCTATGTCTTTTTGAATGTTTTATAATTATTGGTGCCAGAAGTGGTGGTTCTAACTTCACAGAATCCATTATACTCCCAGACTGACAGTGCAGAAATTAAAGCCCAGTACAACAGTGGTGTGAAGAAAGACATCTCTAAATGTTCATCTTCTCAAACCTTGAAAAGGCTGGACTAGAGCAGCAGAAGACCATGCTAGGTTTCATTGCCATCAGCTAAGAACAAGAAGATGAGGCTACACTGGTCATGTAATCACCAAAACTGGGTAATCGAAGTGTGGAAAACCATTGCATGGTGTAACGATTCTTGGATGGATAGAATTTTAGAAAAACAGCATGAATACATGGGTCTGTCATCCGACATCAAAGGTATAGGCCGGTAGTGATGGTGTCATGGTGTGGAGAATGCTTTCTTGGAACACATTAGTCCACTTAACCAACAGAACATCATTTTGCCACGGCATAACTAAGTATTGTTGCTGACCACATGCATCCTATTGTAATCACACTTCATGTTATTTCAAAAGGATACTTCTAGCAGGATAAACCGCCATACCACAAATATCATCTGAAGGTGGTTCCAAGAGCATGATAGTGTGTTCAGTTTACTCTGGTCATCCAAAGGTTCCCCAATGTCAACCCAGTCATGTCCTTTTGGGATCAGATGAAACGAAAGGATTGCAGCATGAATCTGCAGAAATTGTGATGGTCAAGTCAGACCAAACTCTATAAGAAAGGGTTCTTGCACCTTGCTGAATACATGTCTTAAACAGTTCAGATTGCGCCGCGGGGAAAAGTTGAATCTACCTGGTAAGTGGAAGGTGTCTCCAAAAAAAGTGATCATTGAATTGCACATATGTGTACAAACATGCATTTATGTACTGTATTTGTTTAAATACTGTGTGGGGTACAGTCAGAACGACCATGGGTTATGAATAGACAAATTGTGATGTTTTCATAAATTCTGTGGTTAAGATCTTTGTTCTATTGCCTGTCCTCGTTACTGTGAAATGTACCGCAGCTCAGTGGTGAGACTCAGAAGGGTTAATTTACACCATGACCTCAGGAAGGACAGCCAGTGTGAGAAGATCTACCATCCTCTCCTGGCTCTGAAAGAAGACCAACAGCCCTGGTGTTGGATTAGCTCCATTTTTACAATAATATGGAGATTAGTGGTGGGTGGGGAACTGCAGCAATGGGCAGGGAAGAGGGACACGGGTGTAAGCCTGTTATTTACAAGGGGCTTGTCCTGGATTAGGACATGTATCTGTTGGGGTATCAGGGGTTAGGATGGGCCATCTGCCCCCATGATCCTCACAAACAGGCGTGCCCCCCGATAGCTTGCTGTCTCTGTTGACCTCAGTGTCCCAGACCTGCCAACTCTCTCTGTAACCACTGTCCCTGCTGTCCCCAAGGTACCCTTCCCTCTGGGTTCATTGTCCAACATGTCCTTTGCCTCATCAGCTGCCACTCTCTCTTTCCTTGCTGTCCTGAAATGCCCCCCCCAATGTGTGTTTATGTCCTTAGAGCCCTCCGGTCTTTCTTACAGCTCTCAGTTTTCTTTAGGTCAGTAAATGTTTTTAGAATCTTTTATTTTCTATATTCAGTGTGATTGAACAAGTGCAGGTCAGCTTGGTCAAGTGCAGGTGGTGTCATTGCTGGAGCTGTCATCCAAAAAGGAGTAACAATGTACAAAGCTAGCATTGCAAGTCACCTTGGACATCGGTGTTCGGTGAATAAGGGTCAATAGTGATGTGCAACTCAGTCAACAGAAGTGCATCGACAACAGACAAAGAGCTTTAGACACAGACACAGGGTTATGGCTACACAGCTTGTGTGTGTTTGTGACACCACCATTATTTCTAGTTCACATCCATTCGGTAGCTCCTATAAAAGTAACATTCAAATCGCAAATGCATAGATAATCATAGCAGATGGGGTTGGGCTCATTTATGGAGCTGTCAAGAGATCAGGAGAGAAGTGTTTCTGAAAGAGATGGGTTTAAAACCCTTTTTGAATGCTAGGACGGATTCAGCAGCTCTGAAGTAGACAGAGAGTTTGTTCCACCACTATGGAACCAAACCAAGAACCTACATACTTTCCATTTTGATCCCCTTGAGAGCTTGACCAGCAAGTGACCAGATGTAGAGAAGTATAGTACTTTTTCTGGGCTTTTGGGAATGACCAGGGTGCAAACCCTTTGACAACCTTGTAGGTCGCAACCAGAGTTGGACTGGAGATACATGGGAACACTTTCCAAGTCAAAGGCAAGTTGCACCATGGTGTCTCATTGAAAATATACTGACATCCTTTGAAAACTCATATTCTCCCTTTTTGCCTTCTGCACAGCAGGTCCTCCAAGTCATAACCTGGTCTTGATCTCTGTCCAACCGTGTCTCTAAGGAACCCCAGTCATGCTGCTCTGTAAGGTGGTAGGAAGGTGATTAAGTGAAGTGTAAGAACTTAATAATGGAGTGTTGCCATGGATATGAGTCTTTCTTTATCACACTCAGATGACACAGTAGCTTTGGGCTACTGCTCAGGATGGACAAAGTAGGTATTTACTGCAGGTCCTCAGCCACGACACGTGGAAATATACAGTGATCAGGTATTGACTGTTTTGTCACTTTGTTGCCGCGTGATTTAGTTACTTCAAAGTTAAACTTCTTATTCACATATTCTGTCCGTTGTTTGTTCACCACCTGTAAATCTGCCGATGCTTCATGAAAAGAAACAGGAGATAAATGTAGGGGTGAGTGCGTGTGTGTGTCTGCATTTGTGTATGTTTGTGTTCGTCTCATCTTCCTTGTCCTCCCGCCAGGTGATGAGCGGTTCCGGGGCCGAAGCCGAGCCTTCGGTGTGTGTTTCCCGTTTCCCCCGTAGATCAGATGAGCGCAGACAGCACAAACCGCCTGATTCCTTTGCGAGACGCAATTAAGGCACAGAGAGACTCCGGCTTAGCGGGCTCAGCTCCTGAGCGTCATTAAAAAGTGCCCATTGCGCATTTCTCCCCTTAATGACATTAAAAGCGGTAAAAACAGTAATTACACCAGGGTAACTGTGAGTGGCGGCGTGCTCTGTCCTGGGGGTTCGGGGGTCTTGCTTGTTGTTACTGTACACCCCATAAGCACTTCAAGCTGTAATTAAGTACAGTTAATAACCTGCAGACACACAGTGATGTGAACTGAAATCATATTGCATAAACAAAGCAAACAGGAAGATTTACAGAGATGACAACATCAGCATCAACAGCAGTAGCAGCAGCAGCAGCAGCAACAACAACAACAATAATAATACACTTCTTTATATTGCAGCTTGAAAAGAAGTTTCTCAAAGCATTTCACAGTAAAAATGAAGGTACTTAGAGCACAATAAATTAAAGCAATTAAACATCTGCAGTTAATATAACACAAAGATATATAATACAAATTCAATTTAAATTATGAGAAAGGGAGAAAAAATACAAACATCTTTCTTGTTGATCATTCTTTAAAATCTTCATCTCACACACACACACACACCATTTGAACCGCTTGTCCCATACGGGGTCGCGGGGAGCCGGAGCCTAACCTGGCAACACAGGGCGGAGGGCTGGAGGGGGGAGGGGACACAGCCCGGACGGGATGCCAATCCATCACAAGACACCCCAAGCAGGACTTGAACCTCAGACCCACCAGAGAGCAGGACCTGGTCCAACCCACTGCACCACCCATCTTTAAAATCTTGTTTTATTTCATTTTGTTATAACAATGAAGATCAATTACACAATTATTATTTTTTGGCTGAGCAAACATGAACAATGTCAGTGAATAAGGAAAGACTTTGTATGAAAAAGCAAAAAAGGGGGAATAAATAATCAGTGCCTGGACTGTAGGGGAAAGAGTTTTGCCAGACAGAGACAACGATGGAGGAATCAAGGGTTGCCAGATCAGGATGAACAGACTCAGAGGTGATAGACATACTGAGAGTATAAAGTGTGTGTGTGTGTGTGTGTGTGTGTGTGTGTGTGTGTGTGTGTGTGTGTGTGTGTGTGTGTGTGCGTGTGCGTGTGTGTGCTGTACGCATGGATAGTTGAGTCTTCAGGATGGTGGACCACATGGGAGGACAGTGACATGAATCTCAGGAGCCTGAAAGTTTTTGTGCCCAAGGTTTGACAGATGCAGACATGAACATGGCCAAGAGGTGGCAGTGTGCACCTGCTTGTCCACGTTTTTTAACAAACCCCTTCCCCCCAACCATTACACACATACGCAAGGAGAAGTTAATCAGACGCTAACATGTCCTACATCATGTGTCTTCATGACCACATGCAGCACCAGAGAGCATCTAGGCACAGCTATGCTGTGGTGGTTGGAGCTCCCAGCAAAACTGTTCCACCAGGAATTCAAGACCACACTGCTGAGGCCTGAGTGGGTTTGAAACCCGCCTCCTCCTTTATTACCCTTAATCAAGGTACTCACCCTGAACTGATATAGTAAAAATTACCCAACTGTATACATGGTTGGATCAGTGCAAGTAGCTTAATGCTGCAAGTCTTTTGGGGAAAAATGTTGGATAAATCAATGCAAACGTCAGTCATCATGTCAGCGACCCCCGCGTCGCTGAGCGATGTCCCTAGACGGGGCATCTGTAACCGCTTGCAGTGCAAACAGAGTGAGCAGAGCGGTGGCCTGACTCCGGGAAACAATGGGCGCAGAGGCAAACCGGGGGAATTAGAGCGGCCAGGTGGGCGGGGCAGGGCAGGGCAGGGCGGTGCGGGGGGAGGGGGTCACAGTGATGCACAGGGAGGAGATTTGCATGAGCGATAGAGACAGAGACAGTGAAAAAGGGACATAGCAGCACAGGGAGCTGCAGCCCGCAGAGACCCCGTCCTGCTCTTGTCTCAGTCGGCTGGATACTAGTTCCATTCCCCCTGGGACTTCAGAGGTCAAGTCCAGCCCGGAGGTCCTTGGTTACCTGAGGTGAGTGGGCTGTGCCACGTCGCCTTTCTCTCGGTCCACTCCTCCACTCCTCTGCACCGCCACTGGACCAAGGGGGTTTGTTAGGGTCTGGAGTTGTGTGTGCCAGACGTCCACATGTCCAGCAGCTCAACTCCTGCGATGGGGACTTGATCTAAATAACATTCCTCTTTATCATAATTAGCATGGGGTCATTGCTAGTGACAGTGATAGTCCAGTAATAGTGATAACTACTTTATTTAATAAAATCAATGTAAAGAAATTTTTTAATTTTCATGGATTTTGTTGACATTTTCTACATAATGTTAAGGTCCTTACAATGACTTACCCAAGCGTAGGCCTACAGATGGATATTTTTTACTCTGAGTAAAACCAGGGTTAGTACCTTGATCAAGGGTATTAAAGCACGAGTGGGGATTCAAACCTGCAGTCTCTGTGGTCACAGGGGGCAGCTATAACCAACACACTCCCTGCTGCCAACCGAAGAGAAGACAGTGTCGTTACCTGCTGGGTTCAGCTTTCTGGATCTTCCCATGAACACATAAAAAGTGAGCAACAAAAATCTGAAAAACTTATTGAAACCGTTGTGTCGGAAGACCAAAGTGGGGGGTGTGGGAATGGGTTCGATGAGCAGCGGTACGAGCAGACGCCGGGGGGTTCTGGGAAGAGCGTCCCACTATGTGGGTGTTCACTATGGAGTCCTGTTCTGGATGGGAGTGGGCGAAACACAATCACATCATGTTGGAGCTCTGGCCAGAATTCCGTCTTAATTAACCTTTAATTATAGCAT
This sequence comes from Scleropages formosus, assembly GCF_900964775.1. Lineage (NCBI taxonomy): Eukaryota > Metazoa > Chordata > Actinopteri > Osteoglossiformes > Osteoglossidae > Scleropages > Scleropages formosus. Next base: position 31,418,191 of record NC_041814.1, on the reverse strand, counting down.
CATCTCTTTATCTATGGGAATATTGCAGGGTGAAAATCAAAGAAATCTATTAACAAATTTTTTGTTTTTTTCCACAAACCTGAAATTAGATTATTTTTATAGATAATTCATCTTTTTGTTTTTTGAATTTTATTTTAATGTATTTGATTAGGATGATTTTTTTATAATTTCTTTTATTCTTTGTTAATTTCATGGTTATTGTTTTTATTTATTTAAAATAATAATTTAATAACAATTTAAAACAAATGACCACTTTATAGTAATTGTATGTAATATTAGAGAAAAAAGTGATTTTCCCCCCATGCATTAACTGTTGAAACAAATTTAAATGAAACTCATTGAGTAGGTATGAGCTGTGTATTTACTGTATGTAACACTAATCTCTAGTAGTGTCACAATGCTCTTAAAATGGTGTGTGACTGACTTATAAATAGCTTAGCAATCTAATTATAGCATTTCAAATGCATGTTGTTGAATAGATACCTTGCTGCCTGAAAGTACGTGAACCCTTGTGTCCCTTAGTTTTACCACAAAATGGCTATTGAATGAGAATCAGTGTTTCTCATGTGGCATAATAAGTGTGTGACGACCAGTTCCAATGTTGTTTTAAAGGAAATTGGGTGTGTAGTATAAACACAAGTAGTGCAGGTGTAAAAATAAGTGAAGCCCAAGTTGCACTGTTTACACCAAGAAGGTAAGTCGAATAAGGAGTGAAAATCATAGTCATTTATTCATTTTAAACGTTTCTTTTAAAATCTAACATTTAGATTTTATACGTTTATTGTAATATTTTATACAATAATCCTGACTGTTCCTATAGGGTCCACTTACTTTCAAGCAGCTCCGTATATTTCATACATTTTGCTGTCTGACATTTGCCATACTCTGCATTATGCCATCATCATGCATTCAAAGGACCTGGGTTTAAAACCTACCTCCTGCTTGATCAAGGTACTAACCTTGAACTCATTTAGTAAAAATTACCCTGCTATATAAGTGAGTGTATTTCTGTAAGTAGCTTGCTATACAAACCAAAGAGTAAGTTGCTTTGAACACATACCTAGACATTAGCTAAAGAATAGTTAACAACAGGGGATGCGGTGGCGCAGTGGGTTTGGCCGAGTCCCGCTCTCTGGTAGATCTGGGGTTTGAATCCTGCTTGGGGTGCTTTGTGGTGGACTGGTATCCTGTCCAGGGTGTTTCTCCTCCCCCCTCCAGCCTTGCACCGTGTGTCGCGGGGTTAGACTCTGGCTCGCCACGACCCCGCTTAGGACAAGTGATTTCAGACAGTGCGTGTGTAGTGAATAATAAAATGCTTCTGTTTTCTTTGATGCTTCATGAACACAGCTTAATTTTCAGCCTGAGCAAAACAGTGAGTCATCTCTGTTGGACGGAATCCGAATGACCTGGAATGCAACGGCGACCTTCAAGATCTTTCTTAACGATAGAAATAAGACCGCTCTTTGTGAGCAGGATTACGATCGCCCTAAAAACAGGACATGATGAAGCAACGTGCATTTCTCCATACTGTATAGGATTAATGTCTACTGTATGCGCAGTGCTGTCTGCCTGAAGAGTTTACAAGACAAGTGGGCAGTTAAAGTTCAGTGGATCTACTCATGTCCCCAAGCTTGTTCCTGATACCTTCTCCTAAGAGACGTTTGGTCCAGTTGAAGATTAAACTGAAGTTCTCAAATTCACAACCTGAACAACTGGCAGGCAGCAGGTGGTGCAGTCAAAATTGTCACCTGTAACTGGAAAGTCTGAATCTTGATCAAGGAAGGGGGCAGGGTAAGTGCAGTTGAGTCAAATTTGACTCATAGTGTCCACTGTCAGGGTTTTCATGGTGAGGGAGGGTTGTAAGTGATTTCCTTCTTCTGAACAGCTCTTTGGGTTTGAACACAGGGAGAATATGTAAACTCTGCAGATGTTGAGCCTGACTCAAAGCTACACCAAAACAAGCAACTCCGGAACGGTGAGGCACGAGTGGTAGCTACTGCCCCTCCGTGCAATTGTATAAACAGGTTAAGAATGTGATCTTTGATTAAAAGCCATTATTGGCATTAAAAAAAAATACATATTAAAAAGAAAAATAATTAAAAAAGTGCCAAACCCAACATTTAAAACACCACAAAGCTAAAATCAAAAGATTTCCTGACGATCCTATCATCTTCCCATTTTCGTCCATCTTAATTTTCTACCTTCTATTGATGTCATCTTAGCACAATTTCCCTCCTTTCTGTTTTGTTACTAGTTAGATAACATCATTAGGAGATAGAAAATGAAAAAGGATGGAAATGGTAAGGTTACCCCATCAGAGGGTAGAAAGTGTAAAAGGGTGAAAATGGGAAGAAGATGACAAAATCAAAATTTAGAAAATGGAAAAGAAGGGAAGTAGGAATAGGGTGACAACATCTGGATGTAGAACATGAAAGCGGATGGAAATGAGAAGAGAGTGGTGTCATCAGGACATGGAAATTGAAAAGGGGGATATGAGCACAGAGTGACACCATCGACACGTAGAAAAGGTAAAAGCAGAGAAAGGGTAACAGGTGAATATTATCAAAACATGGAAATTGAAAAATGAAGGAAACTGAAAGGTGGATATCATTGAGATAAAGAAAATGAAAGAGGCAAGAAATGGGAAGGGCCTAGACCCTTAGCTACTCAGTTTTTTGGGGATTCTTAATCTCCAGTTTGGATGAATCATTGTACGTGGCTTAGTGTACAAACCCAACAATGAAAGCCTGCTTCGAGACAACTAAATGTAAATGCAATCTCTCTGTCATTTTTATTTTGTGGACTGTTCTGAGTACTCTTGCTGTAGCTTCACGGGTTTAATCTTAGGATGCTCAAATGACTCAACCAAATATCCCAAGACTCGAGCTGAAGACGTTGGGAAAACAAATCCCACACAAGGACTTCACTGCAACAAATGCTTTTTAAAGACAGTGCTAGAGCCAGTATCTCAGTCTATCTAATCACCGCTCCTCCTCCTTGGTCCTTGAGAAATAATTCCCGATGTTCTCGTCATATTGAGAGAACGTGCACGGAAATGCATGTCTTTGCCCAATTACTTAATTATTTGAATGTCTTTTGTTTGTATCGACGTACCTCCTCCCACTCCTCCTCTACCTCCCATCTTAGTTGAGTTCAATTCAATTGGCTTTATTGGCATTACAAGAAAAGACTCTTACATTGACTGAGCATATACAGGAAATTGCAAATGCGATAAACACCGCATACAGGAAATAATACATAAAAAAAAAAAAACTAATAAAAAAACACACAGAGTATGGTCTTTAGTATGGTCTTACAGCTGAGATGGAGTTTTGCCAAATGGAGTATTGGTGAGTGTTTGCATACAACCAGGGCATGTTTTTGTGTATATGACTGGATTTTGACAATTCAAATATGATAAACATTGTATAGAGAAAATAATGCAGAGCAATATGGAGGGAAAGTTTTAATAAGGTTTTAGGACTGAGATGGACTTCCAACATGGGATATTACTGAATGTTTCTACATGAGGTAGCGATATTACTGGGTTTTGGATCGCATTTTGTGAAGAGTGCAATGCTGGTAAAATGTTTGCATTATTCAATCGAAGTATGGTTTTTTTTTTTTTAAAAAAAAGATTCATCCATCACATCCACATTTTATACCTTTTTACAGAAACTCGAAGGAAGAAGAAGGCTTTTGTTGTCCCCAAGACACCCACACCCTGTGACAGACACACCGTCCGTGCCCTAAAGAGACGGTAGCCTTTCAGTGGCCCTTCATCGTTTCTCACACCAACATGTCCTCCCCTCCCCTCTCGGAGCCCTCCCTCCCCCCAAGCCCTCTGGCCATGGAGTACCTGAATGATTTTGACCTTCTCAAGTTTGAGGTGAAAGCAGACACACCCCCACCCAGTCTTTACCCCAAGTCCAGCGGCCCAGAGGCCTCCAGCCCCCGACCTCTGGACTCTAGCGTGAGATCCAGCCCCTGTGAGTCCCTGCCCCCCTCCCCGACGCTGAGCGATGCTCAGCCACCACCCTCCTCTTCATCCTCTACATCTTCCTCGTTCCCCCTGCCACCTGCGAACAGCCACGCCACTGTCCTGCATCCCATTTCTGGCACCACTTCCCTGGAGGACCTCATCTGGCTGGCGGCACTGCAGCAGCAGCTGGGTGCGGGGGAGACCCTGGGGGCGTTGGATCGAGGGGCAGTCGGGGCGTACCTGGGAGGTGAGGATGCAGTGGAAGCCTTGCTGAGCTCACAGGTGAGTGTGTGTTCGTGTGTGTGCTTGTATGTTCTGGAGCATGTGGACATGTTTGAGAGGCTCAGTGTCACTTTGGGTCAGTGTATGTGTATGAGGGTGTGTTTGAATGTGCGTGACAGTGTTATCTGCGTTATTGTTTGTGAATTATTGATAACAATAGCAATTGTTATATAGTTATATAGTTGTATAGTGGTTAGAAATCCAAAGGTCACAGGTTCGAATCCCAGCTCCCGTACTCTTGAGCAAGACACTTACCCTAAATTGATACTGCCATCAAACCTCTGCAGCTTCTACAAAATGCTGCTGCACGAGTTGTGTTTGATTTGCCAAAGCGTTCCCATATATCTCCTCTTCTCATTTCTCTGCACTGGCTTCCTATAGCTGCCCGAATCAAATTCAAAACTCTGGTTACTGTGTACAAATGCATCAATAAAACTGCTCCCAGCTATTTAGAGGTCTTGATCAACCGCTACACCGCAGCTAGACCCCTTCGCTCGCCTACTTCTGCTCGCTTGGTGGTACCGCGCACGAAAGGTAAAGTGCGGAGGTTCTCGGTTCTGGGTTCATTGTGGTGGAACAACCTTCCCTTCTCACTCAGATCTGCGGAAACTCTGTCTACATTCAAGAAGGGTCTGCAAACTCACCTTTTTCGGACCCATTTCTCCCAAGATCTCTCCAGCTCATGTATGGTGTAAATGTTCATGCACCGTAACTTCATGAGCATCACCAGATAAAGCCTTTATTCAGCCACTACTCCGGAATTTTATTTGCTTGTTTGTGTATCTTATAATATTGAAAAAAAAAAATTGGTAGGAGGGTATCAGGATTTGTCTATCCTGTGTTTTATGCACCTACTCGAATGACGAACCTCGGTGCAGCAAGTGGTAGGGAACAAACTAGGTTTACTTGAGTCACATGTCTGCAGTTATGTCTCTTTCTTTTAATGTAATGCATAAATTGTACTTTTGCTGAGATGTACGTCACTTTGGACAAAAGCGTCTGCTAAATGAATAAATGTAAATGTAAATGTAAATTACCCAGCTGCATAAACCAGTAAATAACAACAGGTAACTTAACATTGAAAGGTGCTTTGGAAAAAAGTGTCAGGTGAATGTATAGTATATAGAATGTATTTTACTATATTTTATCATTTCTCTCAGTCAGATGTTTCGGCTACTTATTGAAAAATTCAGAACTCAGCATAAGACCAGAGAAATTGATTAAAGCACATTGCACTGGATGTGTGTGCGTCCTGTCAGTGCTATCATCTGAACTTTAGATACCTTTGGTTGGCATGGGAGAATCTCCATGTTGTTATAGAAACGCTTCTTGAATGATCCTAATGCTCCCACCACTATTGGTACCACCCTAGTTTTGACATTCCTCAATTTCTAGGTCTGTATATTTGTACAGTTTTTCAGTCTTTCAGCATTATGACAGGATCATCTGGGAAAGCTATTATTATTATTATTATTATCAGTGTAACTTTCAATGTCAGGTCTGCACATGGACCAGACTTGGTTGGACTAGGCACAACCATTAATAATAAAAGGATGTTATGAACAAGTCAAGAATACTGATTTAAAAATTGAGCTTTTTTGGTTGATATACTACATATGACAATAAGTAAAACAGATGTTTCAATGTTCCATTCTATATGTCGTTTAATTTTACTTTTTTTAGTGTATCACTTCAGACTTTGCTAGTTTATCCTTTTTGTGCCCCCTGCTACTGTGCTGTTCTAGTATACCCTCAGTGTGTACTTTAACAGTACACCTTTGAGCCATGTGGCGTACCCTTTTGGTGTACTCTTTTGGAGTCACCTTACAGTGCACGGGTGGTCCTTTAATTCGACTTAGAAACACCAGGACTAACGATGGCTGTCATTTGAATATTATTCTATTATTTTCAGGTCTGGACTTGAGAAACATAATATATAAATCCATATACATAAATACATAATACATAAATCCATAACAGCTATTACTAACTGTTCTGTATTAATTTTTTGGGTCTAAGTTTATGTGTCTAGAAGGGATTGCATTTTGTCTGTAAAACTTTTTGCTTCCAATTGTGCTTGAGTTACTTTTACTTAGAATGAATAGCGAGCAAAAAAGTGAATTTTCTTGTAGTGACTGTATTACATATTTCAACAATAATTATCACAATAGTTTTAACTGATAAATAATAAACAACACATTTAAATAATAATGACATGAGAAACACCACAAGAAATATTAAAGGAAATCCTTCCTATTTTTTTCCATTTGTGTGATAACATAGGGCTGAATTTCTGTGGGTTTTTCCTTTCCTTAAGTGATGCTTCCATGATCGAAAAGCGAATCCAAATAGGAAAATGTATTTCAGAGACTCTCCTTTCATTGGAAAGTCCCACTCTGTGGGTGTTTTCTAAGATCCCTAATGATTGATTATTATGTCTGAAGTTCTGCATGATCCTGGGTGGTTATGGGAACAAGGAGGCTTTATCAGCATTTCTGAAAAAAGGACTGTCTTGGACAAAATGTTTTACTGTAGAATTACTCCAGTGAAGTAAAGAAGTATTTCTCGATTCCTTGGTTGACCGGACACGTTGATATGATCAGTGATGTGACGAAGAAGAAACTCTCACCAAACACACCGTTTGCCTTCTTTTTAACTTACAAAGACAATCAGGATGCAAGTCTGTTTGTAACTCATTCAGTTTGTAACTACAGAGCCACTTCTACTGCTAACACAGGTAAACAGATACAATCTTTACTAATGAAGAAAGAAACTGCACACATTACTAAGGGGCAGCTAGTAGTGCAGTGGTTTGAACTGCTCCCCTTGGACCCAAAGGTTGCTGGTTTAAATTTCACTTCCCACTGTAGTACCCCTGAGTAAGGTATTTATGCATTTCTGGGAAAATCTCCCAGGTTTATAAACACATAAATAATTGCAAACTGCTTAACATTGTAAGTCAATGTAGAAAAAAATATCAGCTGAATGAATAAATCTAACTTTTCACAACAATAAATAAAGCTAAAAAAATACAGATGTTCCTCAATGTATCTGCTCGTTATATCCTGTAAAAATACTGTTTTAAAATAACTGAAAATAAGCATGTTACCAATGTGTATCACGTCAGATATGCAGTCTTTATGACTTGTGTCGCAGCGTAGCGAATGCTCACTTCTCTATTGATTCTTTTTCATTCTGCGGAAGCTTCCGGACTTCTCATCCACTCTTTGACTTCCACCTCCTTTCCTCCTAGTTCCCCGCATTGGGTCAAAGCTGCAGCAGCTTCCAGGACTCAAGCAACGACAGCAGCACCGACCTCTCCTCTGGGTCCAAGATGGTGGAAAGCGGTCAGCGGCCAGCCTACCTTCTCCCCACTGATCCGACCACGCTCCCCGGGGCACCGTCAGCCTGCTCGGGCCCCTACCCTCACCCGCCCAGCCCCCAGAATCGACACCATCAAAACCCACACCACCACAACCATCATCTTCACCACCATTCGCACCACCCTTTGCAAGGACATAATCTTCATCATTACCATCACCATCACCATCTCCAACTCACTCAGGTACTGTTCAGGTGGGTGGGGGGGCGGAGAGTGGAATCTAGGGAGTGACAGAGAGAGAGACAGACAGAGGGGAGCGATGGAAACGAGAAAGAGTGGAATTACATTGGCTCTTCAACTTCCGAGCACAACCAGGATGGAAGAGTGTTTGTACTTCAGTTTATTCATACCTCCATTGGCATTTCCACCACCCACTCACACCCAGTGAAAACTTTATAAAACAGATCTTCCCTGATGCCTTCTCTCTTCTCTGAAATTCTGTGGTACGATTAAAAAAAAAGAAAAAAAAAACTTGCCACTTTTAATTTTAATATTTTTTTATTAACTTGAAGCTACTTTCAAACTACCTCCAGCTATCATTGAAGGATGATCATAGAGCACAAGGAGAGATTATGAGTGACACTGTGTAGCTGTCACTCTTCAGTCTGCCATGTGCACGTTGGATATCCGTGTGCGTGTGCCTCGTGTGCACGTTCCACGATGTGTGTTACGTTCTGCTCCCACAATGCATTGTGGACAGTGTACAGGGGTGGGGGGGGAGACTCTGTAGTCAAAGCTGTAGTCAAGAAGATTCATTTTAAAGATACAATCATTCTCCGGTTTATTTATTTATTTATTCAGTTTTTTACATGTAAAGATGTTTTATTTGGCAACGAAAGTCTGTAATTTTTGTTAATGGTTCTGAAGTCACGTTTACCATTAATTCATGATCAATAAAAGGTTAATAATGCAGACATCACAATCTCTATGGTGCAGATATATACCAGATATATATATATATATATATATATATATATATATATATATTATAAAAAGGATTAAAAAAATTTATTATTAATTTGTAGAGGTAATACAATTAAAATAAATTTATAATGAACATTTTAACATAATATCTATTACACCTGTTATCTATACCTTTGCAAATACAACTTGTGTTTACCTGTCAAGCCAATAGGTGGCAGTAAAGGGTATGGCAGAGACCACCTTATTTCATTTCAGTTCCACAGTGTTTACATGTCATGTCTGGTGTTCCTCAGGGTTGGTGATCAATAGAAAGATGATGAATTTTGCATTTTTGCATTTTTTTGGATGAATCATCAGCAATCGGTTTACTTAAGGTCAGCATTTGTCGACAAACAGCTAACTTATTTAGAAAACGGGTTTACTTAAGTAAACAAGGGTTACTTAAATGTTCATTATAAATTTATTTTAATAAAGTAATAGTTTAATTTTAATATCTTATATTTTGTATTTTTACAGCACCTAACCAGTAAATAAATGAAGTGACGTCTGTATTGTTAACCTTTAACTGGTTGTGACTTAGTGGTAAAAGTGACTTCAGAACCACAAAAAAAATTATGAACAGACTTCTGGTGCCAGTTTTTGTCTCCACATTGGCCACCCAGTGTGCTCTGAAAAATACAATAAAAACTGGTAGCTGATTCCTGTTAGAAAAGTGAAAGAAGAGCTTGAGGTCTTCATTTTCAGGCCAGAAGCCCAGCTTTAAACAGGAAGTTGTCAGGTGTAGAACATGGGTTTGTGCTGGAACCTCAGCGGAGGGATCGCCTTAATCCGTGGGAGCATCATGTTCTTCGGGCGGGGTGGGTGTGTTCTGTATCAGGAAACACCTCTGGGATTATATCAGCTATTATTGTTCAGAGTAATCCCGCTCAGTGTCACAGGCACTCTGTCGGATCAGCAGCAGCAGTTATGACAGATTAGTGCCATGTGGAGCCCAAATGCGCCTCCCGCGCACTAACCCGTGCACTGAGGCCATAGGAACGGGCACCGCGGTGACGACTCTCTGATCTGCAGCCTATTGTGTCTCAACTCACGTGTCACCTGCTGCTTCACGTGAGCTTTGCTTGTGACACGTGTAGTTCTGTTTCCGTGAACTGTGTCCTGCAGGTCATCCGTATCTGTGCTCTGTGCTCAATATTGCTCTAAGCACAATTTTAGAAATTCAGGAAAGAAAAGTTGCTGCCTTTGGATCTAGAATTTACTGGTTCAAATCTCCCCGGCAGTACCCTTGAGCTAGATACCCATCCTAAATTGCTCCTGTAAAATTACCCCGCTGCATGAATGGGAAAATCAGTGTAAGCAGCTTTACACTATCAAGTCGCTTTGCAGGAAAGTGTCCATTAAATGAATACATGTAAAAGTGAAACAATTCACCCCTGACAATGGCATAATCTCTTTCACATTCAAAAAGTACAAACCTCCTAGAACAGAAAAATAATTTAGAAGTTGTAATATCATTAACAGAAAGAAAAAAAGGACAATACATCAGTAAAAAAAGCAGAACTGCAAAAAAAGAAAAAAATATTACAGGTCACCTGCGCTTGACTGGACCACAGGTCATTGGATATTGGAATAACTGGACTGTCGAGTGTGTCACAATATTATTCTTTTTTTGCATTTTTGCCATATTTAAAAAAAAAAAGAAATTGCAAAGTGGGGTAAAACTTACTAAAAAATGATTGTATGTATTGCAATATTCATAGTGATTTACTTGCATAAAATTTAACAGTAAAAAAAATAATAATTACAAATAGAAATATTTATAAGTATTTGTAAATATTTATGAAAATAATAATTACAATAAATAATTTTATGTTATTCCATATATTGATTGCTTCACTCAGCATTGCTTCAATAGCCTGTTCAAGTCAGGGAGTCAGGGTCGCCGCTGTCCGGAGCCTATCCTGGAAGCACAGGACCCTCGGCCAATCAACCTGGATGCGTCGCCAGTACATGACAGAATTTTCAAACAAGCTAATATTGAACATGTAATTACTTCTTTTTCAGGCACTGCAATCTTAAAACATTAAATAAAATATTTTATTTTTGCAAGGCCAGATGCCAATACACCGATTGTAATTATGAACACGTGCGCACGTATTGATGGTGTTCCTGCGTGCCACTGCGTGTCACAGTGCTCCGTGGAGCAGCGCTTCTCCGACGAGCAGCTGGTCAGCCTGTCGGTGCGCGAGCTCAACCGCCACCTGCGCGGGGTCAGCAAGGATGAAGTGCTGCGGCTGAAGCAGAAACGACGCACGCTCAAGAACCGCGGCTACGCCCAGTCCTGCCGCTACAAGCGCCTGCAGCATCGCCACGCGCTCGAGTCCGAAAAGCACATGCTAACGCAGCAGGTAACTGGCAGCCGTTGCTATGGTAACACTGGTCAGAGTATTGTAGGTAGCTGAGGTAGTTGTTCGTGCCATTTTACCATGATCGCACACAAGTTTCCCGACTTATGAACACAAACTGGGACTGAATGTGAATGTCTGTTTGTAACTTGTTCTGTTTGTAACTCAGTTTAACCAGTTATTCCCGTTCAATTCAGAAAGAAACTTGCTCCTTGTATTTTGAACATTCAACATAAATTTTGAATGTGACTTTAATGCAGTTTTGACATTAACGTTTCTAAGTTTTTTAAGTTAAGTGATCTCTTTATCTCATGTAAGGTATAAATGTTCATGATTGTGCTCGGGTCAGTCCTATACAGAGCCACTCCTGCAATGCAATGTAAATGTTTAGATGTATATATATTTATATGTTATATACATGTGTATAAATTACTAGGAAGGTGATTAGGAATTGGCGATAGTTTTATGCATCCACTTGTGTGATGAACATCGGTGCATATGGTGAAGGAAACTATCTATAAATACAAATTGCATTGTCTACAAGATGTTTGTCGCTTTGAAGAAAAGCATCTGCTAAATGAATAAATGTAAATGTAAATGTAAGTTGTTTTTAATTGCATTTTCGATTCATTTTAGCATTACCCGAAGATTTTAACTGTGCCAAACATGAATAAATTGAAGGACTCACCCAGATTATGAAGCTTTCATTGATTGTGAAATAGTTTATAAACAATTCTGAGTTACAAACTAACTTCAAGAGCCAGTTGTTGTTGGAAGTTAAGGTACAACTTTGCCCCTTCCTGATTTCCTCTGTTATTGCATTTATCCAACAACCACTGGCGCTGTGTGGAAAAAAATAGTTGCCCCCTTTCGCTTGGTTGTTGTGCCACCTTGTGCTGCAGTGACGATAGCTAAACACTTCCTATAATTCAATATTGATAAAATACAATACTGCTCAAACTATTTAATAACATTTGTTATCCTGTACACCCATAAACATATGCAGTGTTTGTCATCTTATTATTGATCACCAGATAAACTCTCTGAGTACTGTGTAACTGAATACTGTACATGCAGTCCCAATCCAATACTGTATTGGTGCTCTTTACTGCCAACTAATGGCCTAGTCTGGAAATGCAGGTTAATTTTTACATTCACTCATTTAAATGATGCTTTTCTCTAAAGTGATTTGTGATTATTTATCCAGTTATACAGCTAGGTAGTTTTACTGGAGTGATTCAGGGTAAGTACTTTGGTCAAGAGACTACAACCGGAAGTGAGATTTGAACTTTTGCGCCCAAAGGCAACAGTGCTAATCACTATACTACTAGTTGTCTTCTCGGAAGTCACTGTTTTTACTTTGCAAATGAGAGAAATGTTAGAAAATGCAAGTAAAGAAATTAAAGGATAAACAAACAAACAAACAAATACTTTATAAGTAGTTTAGTATATACTACACTAATTATTTTATTTTTCTTTAATGAAATATAAACAATGAATAACAGCCTGACCATTTCTCTCTTTCTTTGTCTCTTACAGCTGGAACAGCTGCAGTGTGAGCTCTCCCGGGTGCTCAGGGAGAGAGATGCCTACAAAGCTCGTTACGAGAAGCTCATTAGCACAGGTGAGGCTCCGCCCACTCACGTCAACCAGCCCTCATCTCCTACCGACTATTACGTGTGAGGGTTCAGAAAGAGAGCTGTCATCAAGTGGACTAAGTCACGGCATTCCAGTTCCAGGTGTGGGGGGAATTATAAAATTATGTTAATTGAAAAATCTGTGAGATTGTGATGTGTATTAACGGAGTGGATGGAAATTCTTAAATCAGGGTGGAAGCAGCAAATATTGTTTAACATCAATGTCTCAACAGATATGGATTGAAATTGAAATCAAAGTTTTCCATAGCAGAGATAACCAGGAAGGGCGGTGGGATCATGAGCATGGTAAAATTAGGCTAAAATGGCCAACTACCCTTCCTCCACTGGAATTATGTGAGAACATCATGTCACATAAATTGGTCAAGCTGCTAACAATCAATAAATAATCGATCATTTCTAAGAACCGATAAACATGGATCCTTCATTTTACACCATCATCCTCTCAGAAGGGGTCAAGGGTTCATGGGTCCCAAAGAGTCTTTTCAGTGCGTTGCTGTGGGGTGCCGCGAACCTGCACATGGCGTATTTGGAGCTTTTTCTAGCTTTTTTTGCACTACAACAGTGTTGTCTTACAATGGTGTGATGTATTAATGATCCTCACCCAGTGATGCATATAAGGAGCTCTGGACTGTTTTAATGCCATCAACCAAAGCTCAGATGGATGCCATTGCAATTCGTCAGCATGACAGCGGAACAGTGATAAAGAAAAACATGAAATGAGAACCTAAGAATGTATTTGAAATATATTAGCGAAAAAAATTGCTGAAAATTAGTCAAGCATTTGTGTTGTACAGTCAATCAAAACTGTAGTGAAAAGTTTTTTCTTGCAATTTGTGATACATTTTCACTTGCTGTGTGGTTTGTGCATGTCTGGTTGGTGTGAAAAATGTTTCAGACTAAACGTAAGGCCCGGTTTGAGTGGACGCAGGGGGTCATAGTGCTGCTCGGACAGAGGGGAAATTTTCCACCATGACCATGATTGATTCATGAGTACCAGTGCTACCAAGGGCAAGAGCAAAAAATCGTGGATGTGAATTCCATGGGGAAACTAACGGGGACTAAAGGCTCATATGGGAGCAAAGGGGTGAGATGGTGTTTACTGCCTGAGAAGAAGCATAAATTTCCCTTCAACTTACGAACTGGGCCTAAAATTTGTTCTTAACTAGATTTACCACTAACTTCCTCTCAGTGAAATGTTCAAAATACAGAAATCCTTCAATTTATTTATTTGTCAAGTTCTGCAAAAATTTTAGATGTAGCTACAAAAAATGATTGAGACTTTAACGTTTCAATTAATTTTCAGCTACGTTAAAATTAAAACTATTCTAAAATGACTGAAAAGAGAAATATGTAAACTCATTAACTGGCTGCACTCAGGAGCACTA